>NW_004567108.1:27065954-27220454 GCF_000260355.1 Condylura cristata | reverse complement strand
TATATATAATTTTCCTAATTGTCAGAAGCAACATGTCAATCCTTGGTTATCTGTCAATAATTTTTAGGTGATTGTACTATTTCTATTTTTATTCCTAACTATACTATAAAATCATAAGTCTTATGATATTAGATCCAGTGAAATATAAAAAGAAAAAGAAAAGGTAACAAATGTTTTATAACTAACTTTTATGCTGATAAATTTGAGAGTTCATTCAGTTGAAGAAAAAAAAGCAGTTGATAAACATAAACCTCTTGATAATTAAAGGAAAATTATTATTTGCTACAATGCGGTCTGGAGATACTTTCTACTCTAAAGGAGTAATGACATAAAGGGAAATCGTTTCCTACCACCAGATAGTTTGCTAGCTTAATGAAAAGAAAATTTGGCACATTGAGTGTTTTCAGACCAAATAAAATGAGAGCATTTCTCCAGATTTTCTATAGGAATTTAATATTAGGAAGATGAAAACATCATACATGACTAACATTTAGATTCAATTAATAACTAACATTTGCAGATTCTTTATGAGGTAGGAAAGTAAGTAAATAGCTAGCTAGATAGATAGATAGACCCATGATTTTATTCCTAATGGCAACTCAGCAAAAGTCTCTAGAATATTAGTTAAATAAGGAAGAAAATTAAGGGAAAATCTAAGAATTAGTCATATAACCATTATAAATTATTATTTTCAAATAATAGAGTAAAATACAATAAAGCTTAACTCCTAAAAACCAATTGCTATTTTAATAAACAATTCTTAAATAAAATTTGTATAAGTTAAATTACATCTATTTAAGAAAAACTAGGTAAAATTATTTTAAAACCTCTGATTTGAGCTCTACAAAGCTAAAAAATCATTCTCAACATACAAAGAGGCATAACATCCAATTTAAAAACTGAGTAGGTTGAGTTAACAAAACACAAAGTACATCACCAAACAATACAAAAAAATATCCAGTAAATCTGCAAAACTCGAGAATAGTTCTTCTCACCCACTAATACAAGCTCATGCTTGTAAATTTATCTTTATTTCATTATCTGTTGAGTCAAAAGCACAATAGATGTGAAAACATGGACAAATATATCTTAGGAAATCCCAAGGACTTCACAGGTATTAGCTGGAAAAATTTTAAACTTTTAAGTAATATGAAGAATTAAGTACTGTATCTTGAAATCATTCAGCCGAACACAGATTTATTTCCAACTGATGAAATGCAAAAGATCTGAAATATATTTCATCCCTCAAATTTGAATACAAAAAATGTTTGACTAACCTCATTTACATTATAAGCTATTCCAAAGGATAACAGTATACATGATGTTGAGATACACAATTCTTAATCATAGCTTTGCATATATCAGAGGTGTATTAAATTTTAAATACTACCCACCAATTCTCTCCTCTTTAAACTTCTCAATTAACTTGAACTCTTTACTGATAAAGGGCAAAAGATCCCAGCAAATCTAGGAGGTGAGTGACAGGGAGGTCTCCTCAGGCCTGGGAAAAACTGCCTCAAACCCAATCACCAGTTAATTATAGTTTGCCTCGGGGTGTGCTAGGAATGCCATGAAAAGAGTGGCCTGACTGGACAGCAGATAGAGCTGAATTCAAGATCCCTACCTGACAAGAATGATGCGCTCAACAAAACATACTTACATCATTTAATTGAAGTCGAGGCCCCATCTCAGAAAAACATATCATGTGAAAAAGTGAGAGAACTGAATTCTGGTAATTTCTGGATCACTAATGTTAAAACTAAAACATTAAACCTGTGTGCCAGTTTTCTCATCTGAAATGGGTAATGATATAGAGTGAGATCACATTGAAATGTAGGTTTCTAGAAGCAACTTTCCAAGAAAAGAGGTTTCAGGAAGAAAATCCTAATAAATGAGTATCAATTTTAATACCACACTTCATTGTCTAAAATATCATTACCAGTAGTAGTAAAACTCAAAATATAGGGCAATACAAAATTTTATGTGACAAGAGAGAAATAAAGAGGAGGGATAAGAGACAAATTTCACACCCAACTGACCTCCTCATTTATGGAAAGAGAAAAAAGGCAGATTTCTGCTCAGCTCAGCCACTGCTATCATCAGCTTCCTGACACAAATATGCAAAAGGTGAAGGCTTAACTTCCTGAAGTTATGAAGGTAGCACTATCAATGAATCAATTGTTTTCCATTTAGGATCTACCTAGGCATAAATTATTTATTAAAAGATCTTTTCCTCAAACTATATGGAATAATGTCCCTTAATGAGAACCATTGGATTGGAACATTTCCAACTAAATTGTGAAGTAAAAATTTACTTTGATTTTTATTTTTCAAGTCTCTTTTTAGACATTGTCTTCACCTTTATAGAAACTTAAAGTCATGATTTATCATTTAAATCAAACCAAGGGTGTACAGTGTATTTCAATTGATCAGGAAGTCTAGAAGCTGTTGACAATGTAAGTTGAAAGAGCCAAAAATAAATTCACTGAAGGGTATAAAATATATGTTTCCACAGATTACCCACAATTCTATGTTAAGCAAGAAGGTATTTTCATTATGAAATCTACATGAGAATGCAAAAAAAATTATTCTTCAAGTTGTTATACCACGATCCTGACAATCCTAGTCATGAGATGTGTTCTAAGCCATAGTTCTGTAAATGGAGAGTTTATTTTTTTGATGCCTCTTCTTTTTGCAGTAATTTTGGCTACGTGCCTTGTTTCTTTTATAGAAATACATTTCTGAGTAATATTTGAATAATTTAGCTTTATTACACGGCATTTACAGGAACAATAGATATTCATTTGAAACAGCATTTCATATTATATATAGTTTCTATTTCCTTTCCCTATCCTTTGTCTATCAGTGGCAAAATCACCATAAAATCTGAGACACTCAGAAACTTACTAGATATTTCTTTTCTCTTTCTCTAAGGTTAACTAAATTGTTTTTTCAATTTAACATTTGTTAGATTCTTTGATTCCAAGATTAATTTTTGTTGCTCTAATGTAATGTTGCATATTCATTTGCAAAACAAAGACACATGGGCAAAAACTCCTGCAATATTGTCTGTCTAGGGACAGCTCTGAGGATTACAATATGCTCTGCTCTCAATTTTTTGAAACAACTTAGGGATGCAATCTTTAGTTGAATTTCAAGATGGATTCTAATTTTTACATGAATCCTTCTGGCGAGAAAACTCTGGGTACCTTAAGGAACTGAAATAAAAAGTATAAGGCATGAATCTTGAAATCCCCCCCAACTAAATGAAAATGAGCATAGGAAAACATACTGTGATAATCCAAAACATTCATTATGAAAATCATGTAAGATTTTAAACTCACTCTGCAAGCTGCATTTGATTACAAACTTCTCTTGGGACTATGCCTAGGTATTCTTGGGCTTGTGACCAGACTACATTGCTTAGCCTACCAACCATCATTGAACATGCTTTAATATCACTTAAATACACAAGACCTGCATTGTGAGAAAGTCCACACTTGACACACTTTCTTTCCAGTCCTGACTTTTTCCAAAATTTCATATTAAACTTAGTAGCAGTGTTAAAAATCCTCCCTGCTGATATATTCTGTAATATTGCTGCTCTTTTTAGTTTTCTGAAAGCAGTGCTATTTCTTTGATTAGCATTCCATTGATATTAAATCTCTCATTGCTCTGTGTACAGTGTCAGTAGCTGATAGTAATTCTAACTCTATTTACAATGCATAGAAAAATACAGACAATCCCTGATTTATTATGGTCCAACTTGTGATTTTCAACTTACGAATGGTGTGAACTCAAACGGTGTTCTGTAGAAACTGTAATAAAATACATTCTCTTGATACTGGGCAGTGGCAATGAGCTCCAGCTTTCAGCAGCGTTTTCAAGTTATTTTCAATTTACCTCACCCTACATGTAGGAAGCTATACCCTAACTGTTTCTATAGAGCATTAAATTTCAGAAATTCACGGAGGACTTATATAAGAGGTAGAGGCATCTAACCTCTCAGATGCCTACATCTAAGATTATGCTTGCATAATCTTCCACTAACCTATCACTGTCACAATTCTCAAATCGTGAATGATCTTATGTATCCTTAAGTATTGTCGAAATTGACAATTTACTTAATGTGATTTTGCCAGAAAGCCTAGATTGGAGCAAAAGTTTATGTACAATTAGTTTATTGCACAATGAAAGTCCTGGAAATGTGAGTGAGAGAGGATGAGAAAATTAGTAATAGATGAGCTAATAATTGGGTATTTTGTGGAGTTGGTATCAAGTACAATTAGCTGCTGGGTCTGGGAAATCCCACATTGATTACTTTTGAAGTGGAAAGGTTAATGAAAGAAGTTGTTTTATAGATTCTTAAAAAGTTGTTGGGGGCCCTCCCTGCTGGCTCAACGGGATAAAGCACAGCACTATGAAGCTATGGTTGCCACTGCAGCACTAATTTGATCCCCAGCCAGGGAGCTTACCCACATGGCGTAGCAGACCTCTCCTGTCTTGCCTGCTGCTCCCCTCAGCAGTGTACTTCATCAATCTGCCTGTTCTGCTCCTTACTCTGTCTCTGGTGAATCCTCTCACTGCCCCTGCACCTCTGACCTGTACCCCAGTTTTGTATGCATAAATAAGAAAAAAAAAACTTAAAAAAAGAAGTTGTTCATTACTGTACATTGTTTGATTTTTTTCTCTCAGTGTAGTCCCCATAAAATTCCCAACTACCAAGTCACCCAAGAACCATCACCACAGACTCTTGTGCTCACCCCACCCCTGTTTTTATCCTTCTCTCTCTATCCATCCTGCTGTATGTCTAAGATTTATAGGTGTCTGTAGTTCTATGGTCCAGATAAAAATACTGTTCTACAGAGAGAGATTTCCACCCTCTGACTTCTAGATTGTACTGGTATAAGTACAAGTAGCTCCCTAGGAGACATATCTTAGTATTAACAAGGAGGTCCAGGACAAGACAAGAAATGCTCAAGCAGATCACAGGCTGCTTACAGTCTGTGAGAACCAGAACAGATCTCCTCAGCCTGCCTGGCACAAGAACAAGTGGCCAAAACAATGGTGACAGAAAGGGATTACAGATTTCAAGTGTGTTTCTATAATCACCCACTCCACTCTTCTTTGGTCTGACTCAACAATCTTATTGTAAATCTAAGGAGAAGCTATTATCAGGTATTTTGAGATTTAAAACAACAGAACAAAACTATCTTCCTGTAGGGGAAAGAGAATCACTATTTATGGTCTCCTCAGTTCTGTGAGCCTACTGGACTTGAGAGTTCATTCAAGAATTTCCCACATGGTAACTGGCAACAGCACACTGAGGAAAAAGTAAAGAAAGAAAGAAAGTGGGCGGAAGGAAGAAGTAGTTCAGGTAGCTGTGGAGACTATCCCTGACTTAGGAGCTAACAGAGATACTCGCACTGCTCATATTCAAGCAGTATGACCTTGAAAAGAAACCTAGATAAAAGTGAATAGTGAATGATAATTTAGGAGACAAGGATGATTCAAATCAGCTATTGAATTCCAACAAGAAAACACAAATAAGCTTTAATCAAAATCATTTTGAAAACTTGATTAAAACCAAGTTCTATAAAAAATCATTAATAAAAGTAAGCTACAAGATTATTTAAGCAGGCATGAATGCATTCCATAAGTAACTGAAGAGGTGAAATACAAGATAATTATGGTTGCTTTTTTTTTTTTTTAATAAAATTCTGGAACTGAAAGGTACTTTGGTAATCATGGAACTCTAAATCTTCAAATACAGAGGGTGGAACTGTAAACTTGAGAGAGTGATTTGTCCGAAGTATAGACACACTAAGATCAGCACCCAAAGCTCACAGGCTCAATGTCAACACCT
Organism: Condylura cristata; assembly: GCF_000260355.1. Classification (NCBI taxonomy): domain Eukaryota; kingdom Metazoa; phylum Chordata; class Mammalia; order Eulipotyphla; family Talpidae; genus Condylura; species Condylura cristata. The sequence goes on along the minus strand of NW_004567108.1, from coordinate 27,214,588 downwards.
TTTCAATAACCTGAAGTGTTTTTATTCCCCTAGGGTAAATAACATTTTCTCTAATCAAAAAAGAAAAGAATTCATTAAATTATGGCACAGGGAAAAATAGGACTTCCAATTATTTTTAAGTTACTTATATGCAAGATTAATAATGTCTCAAAGGAAAGGCCCCTTGCAATTATACATATATGTATATATATATATATATATATATATATATATATATCTTTTGATATTTGAGAACACATTTTCTTAATAGTAACAAGATTCACTGACATCATATGAAATTCCTAACTAAAATCAAACCCAGGAAGGACTGTTGGCTAATCATTGCTTTGTTTTGTCCTAATGCAAAGCCTCCCATAAATGTTAAATCTATATTTATTCATAGAACGAACTGCTGGCTTTGGCTCTAATGCATCACATATTCACATTGACCAGATCACTACAGAATCTTGGCAAGGATTCCTTCTGTTAGGAAACTAATTCATTGCAGTCAGACACATATTTATGCTTTATTTATGTCTATTGGACAAAAGATTATTAAACAGAATGGATATTAAGATTACATTAAAAGGTCTGACAGAAGGCAGAACTTCAGAGTAAAGATTCTGCCCTTCCTTTAACTCAACCCCCCTACAGTCGCCTGCCAGGAACCCTGAGTAGACACAACCTGCCAGGTCTGCAATCACATTTATTGTATAAGAGCAGAGGGTTAAAGACTTAGAGCAAAATCTTGCCCTCCTTTAAACAAGATAATAAACAACATTTTGTTTAGCTTCACTACTTGGGTAGTGTTTCTGCTGTTCTAAAATCTGCTTGTGCCTTAAGGGTCCTGGAGGTAACCTGCTGTCAGTGAGGCAACTGGCCTGATTTGCATTGACTCCCAGTGACCTCCCTGCAGGCAAAGCCCTGCAGACACCCTCCTGGACATACAGGTAGAGTTGAAAACACCAGTCCTGCCTGTATGATATTTTTAAATTGGCAGACATAGGAGAAAGGGGAGCAAAAGTGATTACTAACATGATTCATTTTTCTCCCAAAGTGCCTCAAGAGTTTCTAGAAATATTTAGCAACACTCCCACTGCATTTGTATTATTTAGATTTATTTTATTTGGGATTAAGTCATTTCTTTGCAACCCACATGTCCAAGGCATTCTCATTCTCCTAAGAGCAGTCACATGGCAGATGCTAATGACTTCTGTGCTGAAAAGTGCCAATTGTTGCATCATAGGGAAATTTTACATTGGGGTCAAAACCTGTCTAAACAGTGTCAGTTGTGTGAAAGTAGCGAAAGGCTTGACCCTACTATTTCATCTAAAAGTCCAGTACTCACATTTGAGAGTGAAGTAGATGGATGTGTCTGTGGCTATAATATTAGGGGACAACTGACATTTGTGTGACTAAAGTAAGCACAGTGTATGGAGGAGAGGCATGATTTTTACTGTCATGGCTGTTAGAGTCTTTGTTTGATTGGTAGTTGCTTGTCTTTTTTTTTTTCCACTGAATTTTCAAATTATGCCTAAAAATATAAGACATTTTAGATGATCGCTATATTAGCAAAGCATAAAATTCTTTTTTTTTTTTTTTCTGCAAAAATCAAATCTCTAACAAGGACATTACCAAATGTCAGGGAGTATGGTGGATCAGATGTTTTAGTTTTATTTGTTGTATAGCAGAATCAAAGTTAATTGTAACCACTAAATAGATGCTTGTTGAAATTAGCTGAGGTGAATCTAAAGTGTGAATTTCACTTGACATCAATAGGAACACATAAATAAACTCCATGACTTTGGGTAAATACTAGGTATCACCTGAGTTACTCCTTAGACTAAATATAAACTTCATACTCATCTATTTTTAAAACTCAGACAATTCTGCAAGTATATTCTAGTTAATCAGATCTTCCTGATTTAAGTTGCTTAATTTAATTCAATGAAAATTTCTTGAGCATCTACTAAACTTTAATGATAGAAAGATGAAATAGGGCCCTCCCTGCTGTACAAGCGTGTTGAAGGCAGCACTGCGAAGCTAAGCTAACAATTCGATCTGGCCCTGGAGGTGAGCCACAGCAGACCTCTCCTGTCTCACCCACAGCTCCTCTCAGCAATATATCTTGTTGATCTGCCTATTCTGCTCCCCATTCTGTTTCTGGTGAATCCTTTCACCACCCCTGCACCTCTGGCCTGTACCCCATTTCTGTATGCATAAATAAATAAAAATCCTAAAAAAAAGAAAATCAAGGATTGGAATATTACTCAGCAACCAAAAAACAGAAACACATGTCTTTTGCAGCAACTTGGATAGAGCTGGAAAAGATCATGCTTAGTGAGATAAGCCAGAAAGAGAAAGAAAAATACCGGATGGTTTCACTCATAGCAGGAGTATAATGGACCAGGTGAGAAAGTAATAAGAATAATGAACAGCCATATACCAGAGACATTTTGTGGGGGGTTAAGTGGGGAATGGGATCAAAAATGGGGGGGGAGAGGGAAGTGCACGGGACTGTGGTGATGGCACATGGGTGACTCAGTGATGGGAAACCCACGGGGATCACAATTGAGATGAAAAAAAATGTACAAAATGATGTAAAAATAAACTGTTATATTATTTAAAAAAATCAAGGACAACTTGATTTCCCATTTAAAAAAAAAGGTGAATATGATCAAGATGAGGCTACAGTCCACTTTATGAATATGAATATGAATCAAGTGCTAGTAAAGGTATAAACAATGTTTTGGGATCAGTAATAATGGAATGATCACAAAAGGGTTTTTCCAAAAAGTAAGTTTTTAATTCAAATCTTAAGTGTGGTTTTACCAGGTGGAAGTAGTACATATGCAAGATCATTTTAAGTAGTGTGAAGAGTGTGAAATGGATGATATAAGTTTAACTTGGGAAACTTCAGATGGAAAAAAACAAAAACAAAAAAACAGTTCATGTAGAAACAGCATCCAAAGACGTTAATGTGTTCGGGTTAAGTGACTTGAATTTGGGAGCGCTGAAGCATAAAGTTTGGAACAACTGTAACTTCAGTTTGGGTTGTCCCCACGAGTAAGTTCAGGATTGGAGATTTAAATCCAGAGGTCATGAACCTCTGTAATAGTGAAGGCATAGGAGTGGATGAGGTCCTCAGAGAGGAAGAGGTGAGGTATGCAACACTTTACAAACTTTACAGAGGCTGGGCTGAGGAATAGCTACTCCATCATCACTGCCTTCTAGCCAGTTCTCATTTGCAAACTTTCTCCTCTGCGGACCACTGCGGACTCCCTGTCCCATTTCTCAAATCACTGCAGATGATGTCACACATAGTCTTAGTAAAAACATCAGACACTAAAGAAGTTTACATCAATTCACTAAAAATAAAATTAGAAGGGAGAATATTCCTTCTTAGTAATTTGGTTTAGTTTTTCCTGAAAAACTTATTTCTATATGCTCTGTTATCAATTACCTTTGCCTTTTATGAACTTTGATCATCAAATTATAGGTAATTTTTTTTTTCTGTTGAAAATAACAGCATTTCAGATTTTACTTTAAATGGAGAGTGGTATCTTAAGGCTAGTCTATACTTAAGTCATTCTTACCTTAACATGTACTTTGGTGCTCCAAGCTGCTGAAAGATTTTCTATAACTGAACTCCTTGGTACCATTGTGTTCACTGTTTATAACTTTTTCAGAATTAGATTACTACTTTGCTTAAGCACATAACCCCTGTAAAAGATAGTAGCTGTTTAATTATATTTCCTCTTGACCTGGGAAATACTGAGTGTAAATATTAACTTGAAATTTTCCTTTTCCAGATATCCAGATGAGAATTTGGCCAAAAAAAAAAAAAAAAAAAAAGAAAAGAAAAGAAAAGAAAAGAAATATCATCCTATTTAGGATTTAGTTATTATGATTAATTATTAAATATTTATCTCTCTTACAGAAGCTCTAAACACTCTATGTAGAAGACTACCATCTTAAATCTGTGGGTCATATGGGGAAGCAGAACTTATTTTATTCTGGTAAAGAACACCAAATAAACATATGTTACAATTTACATGTTCCGATCTAGAACTGTAGGCTTCATGGTGAAGCAGCAACAGAATATAAGAAGAGTTTGGTGTCCAAGCTATTGCCTCAAGGTCAGAGAAACATTTTATTCTGACACCAAGCCTGACACTTATTGTCTCCTCTTTGATACGATCACCAGGCAAAAGCTATGTTATTATAGAATCAAGTTGTAAGAACAAACACTCAATATTTGATTGTTGAATAAATGAATGACCTCTATTTCCAGCATTGTAGAATGATGAGGATTATATTACTACAGTTGTGTTTATATATGTGTGATTCAGTTTTGGGACTAGTTCCATAAAACTGTAACCTCAATATAGCGTCCCACATAACATGAGATACATCTCTTTCTTTTTCCTAAATAAATGGGTATCGAGACTAAATAATCTACCTGCAGTTCTATGGTTAATGGTAACTTAAGTAGGATGTGATAATAGAATCCTAGGTAATTCATCTGTATTTCCTTTACTATTTCTCAAATTTTTGTTACGCTGCAATGCATTTACACTCCTGATTCAGAACTTCCAGTTCTACTCCAACTGTGAAGAAAAAAAAAGTGCATAAGCTATCTTGAGCTTTTCAAAACATTATGTGCATCTTGTGCTTGTACAAATCATAAGACTCTTTGTCTGTACCTTGTGCATCATACATGAAAAGTTCTAGGAAGTTTTAAAGAAGTGCTAACATGTATAGGTCGGGAGAAAAAAAAAAAGTCATGAGTTACAGAATTTCCCAGAATGCAGTCCTGCCACTTGGCTCTCAATTCCTAATTAACGCTTTGCTTTCCTGATAGAAATGCCACGTACTAGTTTCATTCATCACTGAGCAAAGTTTCCCATGACTTACAATGGGCTGTGCTGGCTGCAAACAAGATTGCTTGTTTCTGAGTATAGCTAAATTAAAAATACCACCTTGAAGAAAGGTTTATGTTGATATGGCTCAAATCCAGGAACCCTGTCTCCTCATTTCCCTTTCAGTTTATTTTGTAAAACTTATGGCATAAGGCTGCCTGAGGTCGGAAACATTTCTGACAAAAATTTGGAACTTTTTCTATCCTAACATACCGGCTTCAAGAACAAATTATACAGCCCCAGATTGACATGAAGTCATTTTATTCACCGATAGATGACCTGAGAATTCCAAAGCAATTCCTGAACATGGACTGCATTATAACATAAGTCAACAATATATATTGTTGGCAGGGTAGTTGGTGATTATGATTTTTAAAGAACTATGTCCCTGTCATTCAGTTCAAAGATAGAATTTAGACAAGTAAGGTTTAGACAACCATGAAAATAAAGAGAGTAAAAAAAACACTAAATATAATTTTTATATATTGACAAATGTGAAATGTTCTTAAAGTTACCACTTTCATCGGGAGAAATGTGTTTCTTTTTGCTTACACATTTTTTGAGTTTAAATTGGTTATCTCAAATATTTCAATAAATTTGCAACTTTGGAATCAGTCAAACCTAATAAAGGCCTAGCACTTTGTAATATATTAGAGAAGACAATGTTATTTTGATTTCCTGCTATATTTCAAAATATAATTGGAAAGACAACGCAGACAAAAATAAAAATATTATGGGGCCAAGTAGAGGAGATAGACAATTGTTTCTGGTGCTGGAATGTCACTTTAGTAGCTATAGTTCTCTAAAATCTTGTAATAGCTTGTGAGAAGATAAAGACCAAGCTCAGACATTGCTGGTGAATAAAAGTAGCACAAGCACGGACTGGTCCTATTTCCTAAAATTGAACAAATTTTCCTCAGTGGCCCAACAATTCTCCTCTATGATCTAGCAATTGCATCCTTGTTGATTACCCTAAAGAAATATGTCCATCTTTTCACCAAAGACGTGTACAAACATACTCTCATCAGATCTATGTGTAATGGCCTTCCTAAGTAAACTGTGTTTATCTAAAATTCCAAGTTGGGCAAACCAACTTTTATCTGTACATATATTATAGTATAAAGAAAGGAAACAGAATAAGAAAGTAAAATCCAATGAAGTGGGCAGTGAATTGAAGAATATTATCTTTCTGCAAAAGGTGCACATTGAAAACAACAGTTTTCTTTTTGAAGCAAAATGTAATGTAAATCCCTCTCCAGAGCTCAGGTTTTTTTGGTTTGTTTGTTTGTGTTCAGGGTTGGCCTTTATGAATGCCACACTGAGCAGAGTATTGGAAGTGAGGAGAGGGAGAGTAGATCAGCTTGCTATTATATCCAATTGCCTTTATTCTGGGAGTAACGATTGCCATTTACAATAAACACCTGTGGATACTACAAGATTCACATCTATTTCAATTAAGCTTGGATTCTTGGATGCTTCTGAAATCTTCAGATGAATTTCAAATTCTTTCCTGCCTGTCTAACTACTAGAGGAATATGGTAAGTTTTCTATGATAATAAACAGAATATTATCATGCTCCTTATTCATTGGCAAGGAAACTCACCTCTAGTAGCTGAACAGATCTTTGATGTATAAGTGACAAACTCAAAACACTCCCTCAATTTTATGGTTATTTCATGTACCCACGTACCCACTAATATAAATGGGTAGGACAATGGATAAGGAATATGTACAGAGAACCCAGAAAAAGATTTGGGGATATAGTTTTTCACATAAGATTGTGGAAGAAAAATTTCTTACCATAAACCTTTCAAAAATATTTACAAAATTATCCAAATGATATGTTATTCCCTTCATACATACACAGCATACATTTATTACTGTCAGTGAGGAAAAATAACATGAATAAAACTTTGTTGTAAGAGAGAGGGAAAATGATCTAGCAAGAAACCTCCTTCACAGTGATGGAACCAGGACGACTCCAATGCCAATGAGGATGGAACACACAATTAGGGAGGTGAGGCGCCCACACAATGAGGCCGTTTGCTATAAAATTCTACAAATTCCATGGCAGTGACAGCAAAGCATGAAAACAAACACATCTGTGAAAATGGCCCTGACAAATGACGAATCTGTGGTTTGTATTAAAACCCCTACAGGAGATCAAGGGGTAGGGTAACTTGACAGAAATGATGTCTTGATGAAATAAATCCACAATGGTTGGGGATCGCAAACCTGGGAAAGGCAAGGCAAAGGGGACTAGAACCCAACAAATAATTGAGCCGGGGACACATACAGAAATCTTAAGTGAGAGTTCTGAGAAGAAGGGAACAATTGTGCGAATGGGAGTAGAAAGGTGAAATTGGAGAAGTGGAGATTGGGTTCAATATTTCGTTTGCTAAAGCAGCCATTTTGAGAGAAGTAGTTGGACTGACTAGGGTTATACGTGCATAACTGTGTGTTTGAGGAGGTAGGACACGTTGAGTTATGATTTTTCAAAGAAAATAAAAGTGATAATCATTGATGGTTTAGGGTTCACTGAGAATGGAAGTCTCAAGTCTGGAGCATGGAAAAAATAGATTCAAGGAAAAAACTGAACAGGGCACTCACAGGGATAAAGAAAGACAAAGATTTCAAAAGTTGTCATGAGTGGGATAATAGGGAAGTAGTTGTCCAAATGAGGTTTTGTTAGCAGACATAATGAGGGGCACCTTAAGGACCCCCCCCAAAACCAGTCTTTTCTAAATGGGTTCTGCTATCTGCCACATAAAGACAAACATTCTCTAAGTGCTTAAGACATACAAAAGGAAAACCTTTAATACAACTACTGTGCAATAGAGAGATAAGAAGAGAAAGAATAGTTAAAATAATTTCTAGTTAAACACCCAAGTTACCAACCCTCTTGTGGACCAAAGCAGGGCCAGTGAGCCTGGAATCTTGCTACAAATCTAAGGCACCTAATGACTGTGACCCATGGGGAAGGGGCAGAAGGAGCCATGTAAGTCTGGAAAGAAAAGAGTAAAATCAAAATGCAAATTTAGGTAATGGTTGCCACTGTCAGTCTCCCCAAAGTTCTCTCACCCACATCCTTTCTCTTTCAATTGTCTCCTTCTGTTACAGGACAGGGAAGGGAGCACCCCTGAGCCCCCAAACCAGCCTGCTCTAAATAGCTTCTGCCATCTGCTGCATCAAGACAAAACATATAAGACCTTTAATGGAAAGGAACTTTAATACAATTAGTGTGCAACATAGAAGATAGAATATAGTTTCCAAATCAAGCACCAAAGTTACCCACTCTTGTGGGTAAAAGTCCACCCAAATGGGACTGGCCCAAAGCAAGGCCTGAAAGCCACCACAAGTCTAAAGTCCCTTCTGGCAGGGACCCATGGAAAAGGATCAGAAATGGCCAGACAATTCTGGGAGGAAAAGAGCAAAATCAAATCAAGATAACTGCTGACAAAGTGAACCTCCCCACAGGTCTCTCACTCACATCTGTTTCAACCAGTCCAGACCCAAGAGACAAGAGCCGCTTCATCACATGTCTCTCTGTTCATGAGCCTCCCTCAGGTCACCTTCCTTCAGTCTTCCTCAGTCTTTTTTCCAGATTCTTCTTCTCCCTACTCAGCTCTAACTTCCTTTGGGTTGGGCAGAAAGCCTAGAACTCCCCTTTTCCTGGAGACCACCCTGTTATACTTTCATGGCCCCCAAGTCCCTGTATAAGTCCATGACTGGAAAGCAAGTGTAGTTCCTTCACATGTCTCCCTGAACTGTGTGCCTCCTCCAGGTATTCTCTTTTTTCTCTTTCTAAGCCCTTTGTCCAGTTTCTAGCTTCTCCTCACTGCTGAGCTCCACCCTTCTTGGATAGGGTAGGGAAACTGAAACCTCCCTTTTCTATGGATACAACAGGGTAGGGAAACTGAAACCTCCCTTTTCTATGGATATCACAAGGCTACAGTTTCAGGAAGTCTCTATAAAGCTCCTGTTCTGCTCCCCCCACTGTCTCTGGTGAATCCTCTCACCCCCTGCACTTCTGGCCCACACCCCAGTTCTTCTATGCAAAAGTTTAAAAAAGGACATTTATATTAAAGATATACATAATTATTGAAGGTTTTTAGAGTGATTATTAAGTTTTGGCTTTTGAGTAAAATGAGTAAGCCCCAACTTTAATATAGTTACATTTACAAAGCTAAGAACTTTGGACCGGGAAGAAAGGTGAAGCTATTTAACAAGAAGAATGAAGAAAAGGATTAGTATTGGGTGGGCAGAGGGATGAATAAAGGGGAAATAATAAACTGGCCTGATATCTGACATACTAGTTATATCAGAATTAAAGTCTATTCCCTGGGAATTTGTAATTTCAAATGGGATCTACAGAAGACAGTAGGTCATGGATCTCTCACCATAGAGGAGGTGCTTGAAGTTGTGAGTGGTAGCTTGAAACATCAGACTGCTCTGTGCTGGAACTGGTGCAGACAGGCTCGTGAAAGCAATTGTTCAATATTCTGAAATTTGCAGCTAAGTTGTTAAAAACAGCCTTTGTTAACAATTAAATTATATAAACATAATTAAATGAACAATAAACAAAGGTAATAAGTACTCAAAATGAATTGCTTTCTAAGTATTTTCCATTTTTTCATTTTCTGTGCACTTCCGGTTATTTACATTTATTGTCTCTGCATGTACAAATGGCACAATTATGTGTTCTACCCAATTCCTCTTCCAGTGACATCATTTTAGTAGCTTGAAAGTTTATTCTTATTTTAGACTGTTGGTAAAATTTCAGAATTATTTGGTTAGGTAATCCCAAGTTAATATGAAATCTTTATGGGAAAAGATAACCCATGTTACAATTAAATTGTTTTATAATAGTTTTGCTTAAACTTAATGGTAAAAACTGAGGCCCCCTACAAATGGTGTTTGAAAATAAAAGCCTAGATGCATCTGCATTTCACTTGATTACTATTAAAGGGCCAATAGGTTGTTTTCCTTCTGTTAAAGGAGGTAATGTTCCTGAGGAATTAATGAATTTCTTCATCAGTTCTTGGGGTGCTTCTAAAGGTCCCTGAAAACAACTCATCAAATGGTCATTTGTATTCACTCTAGAACAAGCATGCCAGAACCCTGTCAAAATGATCCTCTCTTAGTTAGCCCTAGGGGAAAACCAAGTGGGCCTCATTTAACCCTGCAAGGATGTAGTTTTTCAACCACATTTCAGAATTAAGACTCTTAAGAATTATCTGAAAAGCTCTGTTTTAAAGAAAGGATGTAAAAAAAAGTTCAACATTGCATGTTAGAAACCCTGCGAGAAAGAACTTCTCTCAATATGGTTAAGTATATTCACTGAATTGTCACAACACAACCCCAGTGTGAAGGGTTGGCCTGATTGTGGGTCCTCACCCATTCCCTTAAAAGGGACTAACAATGAGACTCCACTGTAGGCACATACACCAATTAATAAAGAGGGAATTAAGAAAAGAATAACTCAGGGAGAAAGAGAGAGATAAATTGGTGAATGTGTCCTACCAGTTCCGCAGAGCTGAGACCGAGAGCATGCTGAAAGCTGGTGGAAAAAACCAAGTACCTCCAAGGTCTGGAGGCCTCTTTATCTACCAAGCCTCACTGCTTAACTCCACCCTTAGTTCCCAGCAGTTCTCCCTTAGGCGGTGATGACATTATGGGATTTGTACCCCTTGGTGTCTGGATTTCTTTGGTCTCAGGTGGGGATGGGGTCCATAAAACCTATCTGTGGAGTTTGTTCAGGACTTCTTTACCCCAACAGAATGCCAGTCTTTAATTTATTCCTGAAGTCTCACAAAAGCCAGTGCCATTTCAGAAGGCCTACAACATAGAGAGGCTCAAGGTGGCAGGACCAACTCCTGAACATTCCATCCAGTGTGTTCAAAGTCAATGCCTGAAAGACAGGCAGATCTCTCTTGAGACTTGAAAGCATAAAATTTTGAAGACATACATTTGCATTAATACGAGTAAGAACAGCTAGATATGGAAACAATAATTCAGAGAAGAGCTGAAGACAATAGAAAAAAACTGATTTGGCACCTCAGGGGGAGACACTGGTTGTTTTTTTTGTTTTTTTTTTTGTTAAGATTTATTTATTTATTCATGCAGAACAGGGGTACAAGCCAGAGATGTGGAGGGTGACAGGATTCACCAGAGACAGAGCGGGGAGCAGAACAGGCAGATTGACGAAGTACACTGCTGAGGGGAGCAGTGGGGGGGTCAGGAGAGGTCTGCCACGCCACGTGGTCACCTCCGGGGCAGGCGGGAATCGAACTCATGAGGAAGTGGCTTTAGCTTCTCAGTGCAGTGCTTTAACCCACTATGCCACCAGGGAGGGCCAGGCACTGGTTGTTTTAAGAAGGAAATCATAGAATGTTTGAAAAGCCCAGAATTTATTAGATCGTCCAAGTTCTCATGAAAGAGCCAATGTGTACCAATAGAAAAAGAGGATTAGAACCTCTTCCAAACTCTAGAGGGTCTATTTTGTCAGCAGATGACTTTCCAAATGTTGCTGTTAAATTCCGTGTGCACATACTCCTTACCCTAGAAGTGAAGAGAGATGACGGATTAAGCAGTTCATTATGACATCTGCATTTACTTAAATATCATAGTTTTTAATCTTACTATTATACATTTCTGCTTAAATTTCAGAAGCAGAGAATGAAGATTGTTTTTGGGACAAAGCGCTGGTCATCCAATTTTCTTACACTGCACAATCCTAATTCATTGGTGAGAGGGGTTTATTATTAAATACAATCATATTTTTAAGTTGCTATAGTAATAACATTTCTAATCCACACCAAGTATGCATCAAATTCTTTAACAGAAATCAGTCTTTTTCTAACAAGCTTAATCACAGAATAGAAAGGCGAGCACGTCTTTCCTTTCAAAAATTAAAGAAAAACAAATGTAGGGAAGATAGATTAAAAGAAGATAAGGAACTTTGAAATCACACATGGGTAAAGAAAGGAAGGGCTGCCAAAATAAAAATACTTAAAACTTTCAGAATTCAATGTATTCTTGACTGACTCGAGTTTGGCTTATGTAACAATTAAAGCATGAATTCTAAGTAGGGGTGGAGCGTTTTAAACAAAGGACTCTGCAGATTCACATGATAAAGCGTCTACTCCAGCACTTCACTGGCTACTTTAAAGAATTTTTTTTTTCTATAATACTGAAAGTATAATGAAAAAAGAAAACTTTCTTTGCCCCAAGCAGTAGACAGGGGCGTGGACTGCTGTGACAATGACCTGAACAATACCGGTCCCTACAGCCTCAAGCTCTCTGCTGCTTCCTCCCCCTTCACTCCCAGGCCAAAAACAAAGTAAAAGAATGAGTCTCACCTGTGGCTGTGAATTCCTGTGCTGGAATTTTTAGTATTTCACCAAAAAAGAAAGTTGGTCATTTTGAAAGCATCTAAAATGCAATCCTATTTAGAGCACCGGTGAAATCAAACATTGTGTGCTCACTGCGAAGTTTGCAACATTTGACAAATTGTAATTCTGTTCTTCGCAAACTTCTAAACACTTCCTGCTAAGTGACAACAAGCTTCAGCAAGTTTCCACAAACCTTCTGCAGCTTCTTCATCTCACTATAAAGAACAGATGCCGTTTAGGGGCTGCTGTGAGCTCTTCTGTTCTCTGTACAATATGTACACGTACAAAAAGGAACTCACATTCGATGAAAATGTGATAGCCAAGGCCTCCAGAAACTTCCACAGTAAGTGCACAGCACTCCAACAGCTGGCCTAAATCAAGGGCTCTCTGTCAATCATAGGGAAATGTGACAGACTTGTGACTCGGTGGCAAAAGCGACAAAATTTACAGTTTGAGAGAATCACATCAATAACAAAATAATTTGTGTTGTTAAAATATACAAAGATGCTCCAAATTGTTTTCTAACAAGTTTAATGAAGATGAATGTATATTTTCATATTTAATATTAGAAAAACTGAAAGAGTAGGTAAATATAGTTTAATCATTCTCATGTAAATCATTATAGCAAAGCATAGATATCTGGCACTATTTCTTACCGAGGATTAATGCCACTAGGTATAAGTTGTCAAAAAGAACCAATGCATTGTGGGAAATTCAATGCGTTCACTATGTACTGGAACTTGAAGTTAATTTTTGGTAAACTCAGTCCTCCCAAATATAAATCTGACAGAGTGCAAAGTTAGATATTTACCAGTACATAGTTTGTTTTACAATATTTTTTGAAATATATAATTCAAAATTTATATAATAGCCTTACAAAGAAAATTTTTAGTTTTTTTATTTTATTAGATACAACAAAAGAGTTGCAAGTCTAAAACACTAATTGTCCAATATGCTGGCTCTCAAGGCTCTCAAGATCTTGATCATAAGATTCATCCTTTGTACTTGTTAAAATAAGCAATGACGAGGTATCTCCCCTATAAAGTCAAGCAGCAGATTTGGATGGGGCCCTACAGGCAAAAATTAGAATCATACAAATTTGTCTTATTCAGAAAATAGTTTTCTGTGACTCTTATTTGTATATAATTCTAATACTCTTTAGCACTTTAACTGGAGAACTAAAAGAAAACAAATATGTAAATTGAAAGAGCAACAACAAAAAATATCATAATTTTATAGTAATTAAACACTCATGCCTGTTTCTATAAGCAAGAAATAAAGAAAAAAGAATTACTGTAATTGGTTATAAGTATTTTCTGAGTTCCTATACTTTAATAGTTTTAGATCACCAATTGCTGTTGTTTTCATAATCATAATCAATTAATTCATTATTAAATTTTGAAGGTGGGAAGTAGGAAAAGATAGTGTTCTGGTATTTATTTGTTCTGTGATCTTTGGAAAGATTTTACTAATTCTGAAACGCATTCTTGTGATCTATAAGATGAGGGTGATAATAGTGCCTGACTTATAGGGTTATTATGAGGATAAAGTGAATGAAAATATTTGAAGCATCACAAAGGTGTGGCCCACAGCTACTACTAAATAAATGAATATTAATTACAAGAAATATGCTTCATCTTCTCCTCTAGCAGGCAGCCTACAATGACCATATCATATACTATCCAAACCGGGAAACTTGTGAAACTAATACATGGCATAATTAATATTTTCATAGGGACAAAGGTGAAAATAGTCCCAGGAAACAGATACATAATCACATCATTGACTTCTAAATCTTGTTAAATAGTTATTTAGTTACTTTTAAAAAAAATGCAAGTGAAATCAAGATCTAATTTACAGAAGTCCGTAGTAGCAGGGCATTTAGCACATATAGCCTCATTTGCTAACAATCCCACAGAAAGGGGAGGTTCCAGTTTCCCAGTCCCAAGAAAGGGTAGAGCTAAGCGGTGAGAAGCTAAAAGGGCTGGAGAGAAGGCTGAAGGGAGAGGCTGGAAAGCACCTGCCCAGAAGAAGGAGCTGCCTGGTACTTGTACCAAGAGTCTGGGGGATATAGAAGGAGACACTTCAGGAAGGAACACTTTAGGTAGGATGTTTTGACCAATATTTCCAATAGTGCTCTCTATCTTCTGTATCCTTCTCACTCTGTTCCCCCAACAGAAAGAGACACAGGAGAGAGATCCATGCAAAGGCTGGAACACCAGTCTTTATCATGACTTGTATTTTTCTTTTGCCCTTTTCTTCCAGGTTTGCCTGGCCCCTTCTGTACAGTTCCTGTGGGTCACTGCCAGAAGGGGAGTTATGCTTGTGACAAGCTTTCAGGCCTGCCCTGTTTGGTGGAGCATTTACACTAATTCTATTCAAGTTTATTTCTTTGGTGGTCTTCCAGAATATGCTTTGCCTTTATGTGATGAATGGCAGAATCTATTTTCAGCATGTATGTTTGGGGGTCCCAGGGTGGCCTTCATTCTGTCTACTAATAATTTCACTATTTTACAAGTAGGAAATTGAAGACCAGAAAGCTGGAAAGGACTTAACTAAAATTCTTAAGGAGAAATCAATGTCTAAATATGGGACATGCATGGGCCAGTGTGACTTGGTCTGTAGTCCTGCCTGTGGCCAATTTTCTTCAAAAGATAAGTCAATGCAGTATTTTTTCTAGTTGTGTTTATTTTTTTTCTCATGAGAAAGAACAGTATCTAAGCAATAAATTAAATTTTGAGACAAGCAGGCTAAATTTTATTTGGGGTCAGGCCAGGAAAGATGACATAAAAAGAAAATAGTGTGATTCAAGGGTTAGTGGACACCTAGGTTCTGGGGCAGGAAGGGACTGGACAGGGTTGGGTTGTTGAGCATATCTTTAATGTCTTGTGAATATTACACATTGAAGATCAGCCTGAAGAGATTCTTTCCTTTTCTTAAAACAATTGTATGCTAATTTGCTTTTGGGAAACCCCATCCTCCTCCCTATCCCCATTTACCTGCTGGAGTTAAAGTTGATTCATCCCATCAGTTGCAAAGATAAAGGCGGTTACCTACAGTGGATGCTACAGATCAGGGCACAGAACTCTAGTTTGGCCAAACAAAGCCCTGTAGTCTCGATTCTAACACCTAGATAATACTTGTAACAGGGTGGTCCCTAGACAAAGGGGAAGTTCCAGATTCCCTACCCCACCCAGAAGGAGGGTGGAGCTGAGCAGAGAAAAAGGAGAGAAGAGAAGGAATCTGGGAGAAGAAAAGAAGGAAGCTGGATGGAGAAAAAGGAGACCTGAGGAAACCACATGGAGCAGCAAGCATGTAATGAAGAAACCGTGCTTGTTTCCTGACGCTGTAACAGTTAAGGCAGATGTGGGTGAGATACCTGTAGGGAAGTGACTATGGCAGTGTTTATATTGATTTTGATTTTGCTCTTTTCCTCCCAGATTTGTCTGGCCATTTCTGACCCTTTTCCATGGGTCCCGGCCAGAAGGTGCTCTAGTCTCGTGGCGGGTTTTCAGGCCTTGCTTTGGGCCAATCCCTTTTGGGTTGACTTTTGCCCACTAGAGGATGGGCGACTTCAGGTATTTTATTTAGACATTACATTCTTTGTCTTCCATGCTGTATACTCATTGTATTAAAGTCCCTTTTCATTAAAGTTTTATATGTTTTGTCTTGATGCGGCGGATGGCAGAACCCACTTAGAGCAGGCAGGTTTAGGAGTTCAGGGGTGCCCCTCTCTCCCTGTTCTGTAACATAACAAGGACCCAGAACACCTCGCCTAGTGGCTTAGAGCATTGATTAACCCTAAGAATGTACCACTATAGTGGAAATAAAGCTCAGAGATGGGTTTGTATGACTTGGTGTGAAACCCTGGCTTAAAATATATTTGAGGCCATCCGTGGTGGCACAACAGTTTAGGACACAACACTACAAATGAGCAGCAGCCACTTCAGTGTGAGTTTGGCTTGGGCCTGAGGTGGTGATCGCTGGGAGGTGACCACATGGCGTGGCAGACCTCTCCTGACCCGCCCGCTGCTCCCCTCAGCAGTGTACTTCATCGATCTGCTTGTTCTGCTCCCCTCTCTGTCTCTGGTGAAGCCTCTCCCCGCCCCTGCACCTCTGGCCTGTACTCCAGTTCTGTATGTATAAATAAATAAATATTTTTTAAAAAATACATTTGATACCAGAAAGCTTTCAAGAATCAATGAATGATATTTTGCTTAAGTCATGAGGGCCAGGTTTCTTTCCTTGCAATTAATCTATAAATGCCCTAAACCACTTAGCTGAGACTGAGTTCCTTGCTTGTATTATGACTGAAATAAGAACTGGAACAGGCCTGAATGTGCAGATAAAATACACCAGATGATAACAAAGGAGGAGGGAAATGAAGTATGACCTAAACACAAGAACAATGGTTTTCAGCCTGGTTGCAAGTGATCATTCACGTGCTCACCTTTAACAATACACAAAGCCCCTGCCCTGCAAGATTCTAATTTAATTGATGAGTATGGTGCCCACAGCTTGAGATAATTCTAAGGCTATGATTCCAGGCTAAGAATCAAGGCCTAATGTCCAAAATAAGTTTTGAGAATTTTTTACTTCCTGTTGACTAATGTAGTGTCCCCAAACACAGTGGTAATGACTGGCTGCGGCCTCAGGGGGCCCAAGTTTGATGTTGCCATGTATCTTACTAGCACATTTGCATAAGTCTCCTACTCTTGAAACCTGAAGTTGTTTGGAGTTTTTTGTTTGTTTTAGTATATATGTTGTGATGTACCCTTACAATGTTTTGAGGACTGAATGAAATAATGTGAATAAAGTATTTAAGATAGCTTAACGGAGGAAGCACTCCAGTGTTAGCTATCTGCCAAGGGGAAAGAGGAAAGGTACAGGGGCTGACTGCAGTGTCAGAGAGTTGTGTAATCAACAACTTCTCATTGAAGGATTTTGGACAAATAGTTTGCCCCTTCTGAGTTTTAGTTTCCTATGCTATTCAATGATAGAGCTATGCATTACAAAATGAAAAAGTATTTTTTTAAAGATGTATTTATTTATGCATACAGAACTGGGGTACAGGTCAGAGGTGCAGGGGTGGTGAGAGAATTCACCAGAGACAGAGTGGGGAGCAGAACAGACAGACTGATGAAGTACATACATTGCTGAGGGGAGCAGCAGGCGGTCAGGAGAGGTCTGCCGTGCCATGTGGGATCACCGCCAGGGCAGGGATTGAACTCACGCTGAAGTGGCTTTAGCTTCTTAGTTCTGTGCTTTAACATGCTGCGCCACCAGGGAGGGCCCACAAAAAGTAAACGTATTTTGACTAGATAGCATATGTGAAAGGACCTAGTGCACAGTATTCAGTTAAAAATTAATCTGTTTGCATAATTTTCTTATAGGGAAAATATAGGGAATTAAAACTGTTCCCATTATAGGAATAAAAATTAGTTTGAGAAATTTGTAAGAAGTGTCTCACAACATTAGGAGGTATGTCCTAGAAAAATGATTCCCATTGGTGAAGTGTATATTCCTACTTCTGAGATAGTGAAGAGCCAGTATAGATCCGTAGTGAAGGAAGCTACCAAAAAGAAAAAAAAAAAAATTGTACATGAGAAGTTAGCTGACCTTCTCAAAGCAGCAGGGTCTGGCTGAAGTAAATAGTCAAGAATACTTCTTGAAAATGAAAGAGCAAAAACAAGGTGATGTCTCAATCAAGATTTGATAAAAAGTCTTCAATTACAATAGCAAGACTTGAGCACAGAAATAATCACCTTTACTCTCTCACAGCTGTGCCGGTTACAGGACATGTATCCACTAATTAAGTGCTTTATCAGCGATATAACACATGTATGTACACATACATACACATACACAAAGGAATAAATAAAATTTTAAAAGTAGGATAATTTTAAATAGAATTAGTTGTCACCATTTCCCTATCAGTCCATAATCTTAAATCTGAAATATTGAGTTGCTGCTATTCTGTGTACTTAAGGGATATTTTTTGAAAAGTTCACCTAAACTCGGAGTAGACCTGTCACTGCCTGTCTTGTTAGAGCAGCTGATGACCTTCATAATTAGCAGAGGACTGTGGAAGTAAATCCCAGCCTACTAAGGAAAAGAACTTGAAAATGGATTTAGAAAATAGCAGGTAAATAATTATTTGCAAATACTTTTTGATTCTCCACAATGAAAAAAGGCCAGGCATTGAAAAACACAGATACAGTCATGACAGGCAAGTTTTCAGAAACGCAGGTAGCAGGTGAAGTTTGCTCTACAGAAGTGGGGTGTCAGCTCCGGGATGAGGGCTGGTGACTTCTCCAGCAGCGTTCACAGGAACTCTGGATGTGTCAGTCAGGACTGCACACTCTGCGCTCAACCTCAAGTCTCAGTTGTAAAATGTGTGAAAATCCCCAATTTAGACAGTGTCATGTGAGACAGTGAACATTTTTCTTCTTGTTTTTAATTATTAAAAATGTAATTGACCTGTATAATGGTGTCTGTTGCCTTGCTTAAGCAGTTGAGCTCTGCTGCTAACTCCTTTCATTGTTAGTGAAGAACTGGATGTTTGCTTCAGTAACTCGTGTGTGACAGAAATGTCAACTACGAAAAACATAACATTTTTATCCTTGAAACAAAGAATAATTTTTCTGCTGTGTATTTTTCACTGCAGCACCATATGATCTACAAATCTGGTTTAGTTCAATGCTCTGAGAATCTCAGGAATTAGAAATATTCTTGTTCTTTCCTAATTACCCTGATCATTTCCAAATAGAGTATCTTTTTAATAACCAATTTGCATTCTAATTTCTGAAATCCTCATGGCAGTAGGTCAAGAATGAAAGAAAATATTGTTGGTTAGAAAGGATTCTAAGTGAGGCTGGGGGAGCCTGCTTTATTTTTGTCCACTCTCATTTATTTGTACTGTAAGAGGGGGTTTTCTTAATTTCTTTTCAACTGTTGGTTCATCTTTCTTCCTTCCTGCAAACTTTAGGTAAGACAGCTGGAGATCTTGGGATTCTGCATACTCTACATCAGCAAAACTCAGAGTCTGTGCTATGAAAGGGGTGTGATTTTGTTGAATCACAGTGTTATATAACTCTGCAGATTCTCTAAGGTGTAATGATATTTAGAGGTGACAGCGAAAGCATTACAATTCCACCAAGTGTTATACAGAGAAACCATGCACAGGGAAGCTGAACTTTCTCTAACAGCTAGTAAGAACATAATGAACTATTTTTTTCTCTGCAACATTTTGATTAAACAAAAATAGCTAGTTGAGATTTTGGTCACAAACTTGAGATGCTGTTATAATATACCTATTAAGCTGACAAATAAATCCTGTATACTATTTATGGATTTTCCTAGAATATGCATTAAGTACAGATGAAAATATTCAAATGGACTAATATTCAGGAGATATTTTTAGTTCTTATTTGAATGAAAAATAATATTGACACATTTAGAGACTTGGCTAAATTTCTTGCATTATTTTACTTTTAAAGTTTTCAAATAATCCTGTTTGGTATTTTATTAGTACTACTAGTAGTAGTAATAGCACTTATAAAAATGAATATTTCTCATAATAACTAGAAAAGGCTATCTCAGAAATTTTTTGCTATACAGGTAAGAAAAATTAAGTCAGAGAAATCTAAAGATGAGCATAATGTTTTATAGTTGTGATTTTATAGAATTTCACCAGGAATCCTGAAATCATTTGAGTATCAAATAAACTAGTATATACAAGCAAAACTCCAGACTTATTAAAATACACTAATTAGGATAGTGTGATGTTATGTAAGGATAGGCAGTCAGACCACTGGAACAGATTGAAGAGTCTGTAACAGACTCACTCACAAACATAAACACTTAACTCAGATATAGATGAAGAGAGAAAGAATATAGGCACACATTGGAGATACTATGAGTTCCACAGCAGATCATCCCAATAAAATGTATATTGCATCAAAGTGAGTCATACAAACTTTTTGTTTACCAGTGCCTATAAAGTATTATGTTACACTGGGGTATATTAAGAGTACAATAGCATTATGCTTGAAAAAGAATGTATATAACATTTAAAAATACTTGATTACTAAAACATGCTATCCATCTTCTGAGCCTTTAGCTAGAGGTAAAGGCTTTCTTGTCAGTGGGGGTGAAGGGATTCTCCTCCATGCTGATGGCTGTTTACTGAAGAGTGGAGAATGGGTGGAAGCAGCAGTTTCTAAAAATAGTACAATAATGACGTTTGTTATATCAACTTAATCTTCCTTTTGTGAAAAATTTCTCTAACATGTGCTGCTGCTTTTTTTTACTTTGAATCAAGTGTTAATCAGGTGACACTGGTTTATAAAATTAAATGTTTAGAGATATAGGAAGTGTTAATCAGGTGACACTGGTTTATAAAATTAAATGTTTAGAGATATAGGATCGCAATTCTTCAAATATAGATTGCCATGCCAAACTATCACCCATAATCCTCTACAAATATTCACTGGAACCTCTCCCCCATTTTCTGTCTTTTGAAAGGAATATAAAGACTTTTCAAAACATTAAATATAGATCTATCATATGATCCAGAAATTTAACTCCTAGTTGTCTACCTGAAGAATGCAAAAACACTATTTCAAGGGGATATATGAACTCCTGTGATCACTGCAGTTTTATGTCCAATAGCCAAATAATTGAAATAATCAGTATGCAAAAACACATAAGTACATAAAGATGATGTGGTATACTATATAATATCCTCCATACAACTTCCCATTGGGACTGGACCAGTTCACATTCCTACCAACAATGCATAAGGGTTCTTTTTTCTCCACATTCTGGCCAAACTTGTTTATGTTCTTTTTGAAATAGCCTGTTATCACAGGTATGGGGTAGTATTTCAGTGTGGTTTTGATCAGCATTTCCCTAACAATAACTGACAATGCACATTTTTTCATGAATCTGATAATGATCTATCTGTCTTTGGGAACTTCCTATTTAGCCCACTTTTTTAAAGATTGATTTATTTATACATACAAGAACTGGGGTACAGGCCAGAGGTGTGAGTGGTGAGAGGAGTCACCAGAGACAGAGTGGGGAACAAAACAGGCAGATGTACTGAAATACACTGCTGAGTGGAGCAGGGCAGGAGAGGTCTGCCGCACCATGTGGGTCAGCTTCTTGGCCAAAGACGGAACTCATCCTGCAGTGGCTGCAAACACCTTCACAGTGCTGCACTTTAACCCCTTGTGCCACCATACAATGCCATTCTTATTTAGCTCTTCTGCCCACTTTTGACTGGGTTATTTATATCCTCTATTGAATCATATGACTTCTTTGTTGGTCTTGGCTATTAGCCCGTTCTCAGATGTATACTTTCTTCCCTATCATTTTATTGATAATTTCTTCCACTGTGCAGACTCTTTATTCTTCATTGTAGTCCCATTTGTTTATTTTTTCTTTTGTTTTCTTGCTGTTAGAGTTGCATCTCCAAAAACATCACTGAACCCAATGTAGAAGAATGTTTCTTTTATATAATTTTTTATGATTGTGCATCCAAGTCTTTAATCCATTTTGAGTTAATTTTGGTCTATAGGGTGAGATAGAGGGTTAGTTTCATTCTTTTGCATTTGACTGCCAATTAAAGTCATCAATTGTTCTAATTTTAATATTGTTTTCTCTTTGAGAATAGGAAGGTTCAAGGATAGGAAGAGAAATGGGAACCGTTGGTCAGAGGGATAGCCAGAACACATATAATATTAATAATTAGGTTTGCAATCTTACATGGGCACAGTTCATGGCACACCTAGCAATTACAATGGTAATATAAGAGGTCACTGATGCCATGATAAAGTGATCTACCATACAGGATATATCTGTAACATTTTCAATAAATAATACAGATCTAATTGAGTAGCTCTAGGAGAAAAAAAGAAATGCTTGATTTCTATTTTATTCAATGAAGAAAAATCACTTCCAGCTCATGGATCTAAATGTAAAAGACAATGAACTATAAAGAACCTAGAAAATATCACAGAGTCCTCATCACTTTGAAGATTTATTGAAAAGGACTAAAAAATTCTAAGCTATAACAGAGAGATATGGAAGTTGGACTACTTTAAAGTTACATACATTTTTTAATCAAAATGCACTGTAAAGTAAGAAAAAGCAATACAGAAAAATGAAGCCATTTGTAATGCATATAAGTAACAAAGAACCTGAATACAGAATTTATAAAATATTTTACAAATTAGCATAATAAATACAAACAACCCCATTAAAAAAGGGGATTTATATACTTCACAAAGAGAATACTGGAATAGAAAGGTGCTCACTCCATTGCTGGGTAAATGCAACTTGAAGCCACAAGATAAGCTACTATATACTACCAGAGAGCCAAAGTTCAAATTACTCACAATGCTAGTTAGTATTCGTAAGGATGTGCAAAAACATAACTCTTACATACATATCGTCTTGGAAGTGTAAGTCAGTTCACTTATCCTGAAGAACTATTTAGCAGTTTCTTCTGAAACTAGCCATATGCAGATTCTATAACACATCACCTCCATTCTCATGTAGATTCTAGATGCATGAGGACCTTGATGCACTGAAGGGTATGTTTATAGCAGCTTATTAACAAAAATCCAGTGTGGAAATAACCCAACTGTTCATCAACAGTAAAATGATAAATAAGTTAGAATATTCATATATGGAAATTTATAGACCAATGAAAAGAGTAAACTGGAACTATATATTACTGTGTGAATGAATTTCACAAACATAACACTGTTCAAAACGTGATGGAGGTGGGATATGGGGAGTAAGTGGGGGAGGAGGTACTATAGACAATGATGGAGGACTGAGGGTGCCTTGGCGGTGGGTGTGGTGAGGGAGCATTTACCTAAAAGTGGTGGGATTCTATATATTGAACTATATACAGTGTTAAAACCCACCTTATCGTAATGCAAATTGTAATAAAAAATAAATACAAATAAAATCATTCAACTCATTTTTAAAATTTAGTAGACACATAAATTCAAAACGGAAATTTTTGTCTCTTAAAGCCAGGTAGTTAATTCTGAGAGAAAAGAGGACTACTGATTAGAACTTAAGAGACTCTGACAATATATTATTTCTTGGTCTGTGTGGTGGTTCCAATGTTGTATTCATTCAGTGAAAATTCATTCTTTTGTATACTTTTGATTTCTGTACTTTGTTCAAAGTTACACTTCAATAAAATGTTTGTTAAATGAAAATATGCTTATGAGATGTAAATGAATTATAAAACTGGAAAGTAAGATAAATTATGTGTAGCATAATTCAGCCTTCCTTTTGTGAAAGTGGGAAATTATAAAGCAGAACAAAAGAGAGAGAGAAAGAAAATAAAATGCAGTGAGAATGAAATATTAGCAGAATTAGTGATACCTGAGATCCTTCTACCAAAAACTGAATACTGAAGTCACCAGATAAAGTAATACATACAGATCTCCTTATGAATTTTTTTAGCTTTTACTGATCTCATGTATAAGGTTGGCATTGTTGGGGTAGGGATATAATAAAGATAGTTTTCTCAGGAGTAAGTTTCAACTTTTTTTTTTAAGATTTTTTTTTTTTTTTTTTTATGCACGCAAGAACTGGGTAGAGGCTGGAGGAATAGGACGTGAGAGCATTCACCAGAGACTGTAGGGAGCAGAACAGGAGAATCTAATGAAATACACTGCTGAGGGGAGCAGTGGGAGAGACAGGAGAAGTCTGGTGTGTCATGTGCGTCAGCTCCCTAGCCAGGGATCAAACTCAGGCTGCAGTGGCTGGAGATAGCTTCACAGTGCTATGCTTTAACCTGCTGCGCCACCAGGGAGGCTGTAGTTTAGACTTTTAAGATCATTAAAAATCTCTTTTTGTTTCCACTCTTTCCCAGCTCCCATCGCTCTCAAATAACACCCATAGTGAGAACTAAGCAACATTATTAAGAAATAGAAAGAAATGAACTTTAATATATTTTTTTCAGGATTTCTTCCAACAGGTCTTTGAGCCTTTGTATAGTCTTATATTCCTTCTCAGCAAACCAATAGTTGAATTCCTCCCAGGATGGAAGGGCGCAGGTATCTTTAAACTAAATGTAATTTCAGTAATATTAAATATGTCTATGATAATGAATTAAGAAAGAAATCATCTGGTAATCTTTCCTAGAGAATATGAGAAAAATCAATGTAATTATTATCCATTTATAAATGTTCTAGGATTAAGATGAC
Source organism: Condylura cristata (assembly GCF_000260355.1). NCBI lineage: Eukaryota > Metazoa > Chordata > Mammalia > Eulipotyphla > Talpidae > Condylura > Condylura cristata. The sequence continues at coordinate 27,190,054 of NW_004567108.1, read as the reverse complement.
AAACACATGATTCTTAGGATACTTAACTCCCTTCAGTATGTCACAACAGCACCTCCCACAAGCTTTTAGCAGGACTTTTCCTGCTGGTCTCAGAGGTCTTCTCAACACTTGGAGATACAGAAAGTCCTTAGCAATTTTTGTCAGATAAAGAGTTTGAAATCCTATCTGTAGGAGAAATTAAGACTTACTGGATAAAGTAGCTAGCCTTGCATTAGATTGTTTAAAGAGAGTATTTACAATATCATGAAATGCCAATTCTAATATATCTAAGGGAGAGCTTTATGCAAACTAAAGAGCTCACAACTTTCCCATTTGAGAATAGAAGAACATATCAAAATATTGTAGGGGCCTCCTGGTGATGCAAGGCATTAAGCATTAGCACTACGAAGCTATCAGCAGCCACTGCAGCGATGAGGTCCCTCCCCAGCCAGAGAGGTGGCACACATGGAGCAACAGACCTCTCATGTCTTGCCTGCTGCTCCCCTCAGTCAATCTGCCTGTTTTGCTCCCCACGCTGTCTCTGGTGAATCCTCTTATCTGTCCCCGCCCCCCACACCTCTGGCCTATACCCCTGCTGTTGTATGCATAAATAAATATTTTTTTTAAAAGAGATACATATCAAAAATGTGTTCTGTTCATATTGCTGAACCTTTAGCTTTTTCTTTACTTGGGGTTTCAATACTCATTGATTAGTACAGTTTTCCTTAGTTTAATAAGTTAGTTTATACAACCAAAATTTTCTGGTATGCCTAATGTTAAATAGGTGATGTATTGTTTTGCTTTATTTTTCATTGCTATTTTGCTAGGTTGCTACTTTAAAATAAGTTTCCCAAGCTGAAAAAATATTCAAGAGATTTTATCACTAACAACATTTGTGAGTATATGCCCCCAAAGGAGCTATTCTTTCCACCATGGTGGCACTCTGAACAGATCAAAAAGGGTGTACATGCCCTCAAATAAGTTATAATGTCTTAAAAAAAAAAAAAAAAAAAGCTGGTTATGAGAGGGTGCCAAGACTTTAGAAGCAAAAGTTTCCTGTGACCTACTGACATAGCTGGGGAAGTTTCAAAATGACTTCAAATCACCCCTGGGCAAGTATCCTTACTACCTATTCCTACAAAATCCTGGGTGGAGGGGATTATTCACATGGCCACGAAATCTCTGTGGTTTCCAACAACTATTATTTATTTCCTTGTTCATGATTTGGTTCATTGTGATTTAACTGTATATCTGCTCCAGGTACACAGAGCATTTTTGCGTATTCAGGCTGATCGAATAGTCACAGTAGGAAGCATTACCTGTTGTACAAAGGGAGGGAAAAACAAAATTCCGTGAGTCAGGCACTGAGGAAAACCTCTGTGGGTTCCATTGCCACTCACATAACAGTTGCTAATGCCAGTCAGATAGCTATGCCAAAGTCGAACAGAATAGGGCTGTGTAAGGCTCTCTGAGTGAGGGTGCCACAGGGCGATGCCCTGAATACAGTGGAGTGTTCCAATCTTCCACGTTAAGTCAAAGTAATCTCAGCTCGTAATTCTTACACAGCAGAGGGAGGTCAGTGATTGTGCCAATCAATCTATTACATGGGGAAGGGAAGAAGGAGGATGATAGTTATTGGGCATCTTTCTGACAATATGCTTCACATAATAATTCCACAGAATCATATCAACACGATGTGGGGTAGCATCAGCGGCCTGATTTTAAAGAGGAAACAAACAACTATGTCAAGGAGCAATAAGGTAATGACAGAGGCCTTGCCACCCAGATTGGCAGTTGAATTGGACCCTACAATACCTGAACCACAGTATAATGTTTATACTTTAAAGCGCAAATTAAACATTTGTGAATTTTGTGCATAAGTGACAAGAATAGAGAAAGTTCATTCAATTTACCATCCCCTTTAAAGTTCTGGAGCATTAGAACATGAAGTAGGTGAAAGTTTATGAAAGCTAATATGGTTTCTTAATATATTTACTAGTTCAACAAAAGAGAATAGAGGCATGTATGTTCCCAAATTTCATCTGAGAAATTTAAAACCACAATCTATTTCTATAATCATAGACAAGTGGATCCCCAAATATGCTTTGGTAATTAATAATTACTTATGCAATTCTTTATTTTATAGCAGAATAAGTACATCAAAAAACTACACATAGTACTTCCTCTCTCAATAATGCTAACAAAGACTAATAAATATTTTCCTTTTACCCTCTATAGTTTCTTTCATCTCCACATAATTCCATCTATTCTCCTAGACTTCACTTAGCCATGTAAGGTCAGAATATATCTGGAATGCTGTTCATTACTAGTTATGTTTTTGATAGCTCATCCATAACAATTTTAACCACAGATAACCTGAATTTTCTACTTTTCCATCTTGTAGAACAATGACTTTTAATCTTCAGTTTCCCAAATTGTGTAAGAGACTTGTAAGAAGAACAAGAAAAGAAAAATTTCTTTCTGTGTCCTTTGTCACTATGATGCAATAAGGGAATATAGAGAAGGGCTCTGCAGTTGAAACTCTCAGCAGTTTAAATTAATTCCCTCAGGAGAACACAATCACCCTCCTGGATCACTAGGAGAAAGTTATGGGTGCTCTATATTGTCATACTCTTAATGCATATTTCTAAAGATGTTCTAGATCAGATTTCATTATCTCAGAATAGGACTTAATTTCACTCTGAACTGCAGGAGTGATTCACTGAACCCTCTTCACAGTTATGCAGTCAGGGTATCCTGACCCCCGAAGCAGTGCATTTTCAAGGTGACATTTCATGCTCAAAAATACATTCTCAAAAAATAAAAAAGTTCCTGTCAACTGATTGTGGAGAACATCATCTGATGGAAAGCAGTAAAAAGACTCATGGAAATTCAGGACAATGTCAACCAAGCATAGATTGCAGTGAAAATTTCCAGTTTGTTCAAAAGCAATAAGAAAATTTGACATATTTTTTGCTAAGAAATTTTTAAAAGGAGCTATAATGACTCTGATGTGCATATTTTCAAAATAACAGTAATTTGGTCTGTCCCATTAACATCTGCATAAGGGAAGGAAGAACTTTCCTGACTGCATCTCTCCTCCATGCATTCTGCCTCAAGATGAGCTTGGCCACCAAGGACGATCACTAGATCTTCCCTGACTCCACTTGTTTTCTTCCTGCTCCTCCCCTACCAGTCCCTGACCTTAACATGCACAAATCATTAGAATCCTTTGAGAACCACGTCTAGCGCTGCCTGTTCCATTCATCTTCTACATCCCTCCAGCCAGAAATGGTTAACCCAACTTCCTCTGGTACTTTCTATCTGCTCTGACATGACTAACCAGTTTATCTTTAATTATCTTAATTCACAAATATTGGTGTTTATTCTGAAGTGAGAGACAAACATTTATCTTTGTACTACCTAGAGTGCCTAGTGCATCAGGCAAATATTCCAATTAAGGAAAAATAGATCAACGAGGAAAGAAAACACACTAAAACATTTTAAGAAATATTGGGTTCTATAAATGGATTTCAAAGGGTAGATTTAAAAAAGATTCTTAGGAAAATATTTTAATAAAAATAAATAGTTGAATTGCTTTGAAATTATCCCAAGGTCAACATTATTGACATTTTGGGGCAAATAAATATTTGTTGTAGGGTGAGACCCTGTGTATTGTAAGATACAATATTTCAAGTATCTTTGGCCACTATTTACCCCCTCTCTCTCAACCAAAAGTCTCTTTAGACGATATTCTCTGACTTCTGGAGGGAAAAAATCATTCTTGGTTATGAATGATTATTTTACAGTAAAAGTTTTCTTGAGCTTTACAAGAAAAAGCCAAGTTGTTGCCAATGTTTACTACTCAATGAGACTAGAAAAGAAAGGTATAAGAGAAAACTCAAAAGGGAAGTACAGCATCTGTAACATAGAAAAAAGTAAGTAGGCTGATACTTACAGGAAGAATGGGAAAGAGGATAGAAAACTTGAGATGTGTAATAATTCCAGTGGGGAAATACCCATAGTGGATACCAAAAATATGTGCCTGAAAATCATGTCCCTGAAAAATATTTAGAAACATTTCCTTAAGTTGTTAAAATTTAGGAAGTAGGTAATTGCTAGGATTAAGTGTGGGTTCATTAAGGATAAAATATGACAGAATGACTTTGTTTCTTTTATGATTAAATATAATATAAATGTTGGAAATACTGAAATTGTGCTGCAAACAATTGATAAAATCTATTGCAATACTCTCTTAAAAGGTTTTGGAGTTGGAAAGTAAATGACCATCCACCTGGACCTCTTTTTTTTTTTTTTTAATTTCTTTTTATTTATGCATACAAGAACTAGAGTACAGGCCACAAAGATTCAGGAGGTGAGAGGATTCACCAGAGACAGAGTGGAGAGTGGGGAGAAGAACCAGGAGATGTACTTAAATACACTGCTGAGGGGAGCAACAGGCAGGTCAGGAGAGGTCTGCCTCACCATTGGTTCACCCCCTGGTGGCGATTTGAACACAAGCTGCAGTAGCTATGGGTGGCTTTATAGTGCTGTTTTAACCCACTGCACCACCAGGGCGGGCCCACCACCTGGACCTCTTTCTTTAGAAAATTATGCAATTAGATCACATAAGGGAGATTTCCTGTCAATTAAGACTGTATGACCATGGAATTGTATAACTGAGGTATGCCCCATAATCAGGTCATACCTCTGTTCTCATTGATAGAACTTGGAGTTCTTCATAAAACAGTCTGAAGATCATGAAAGAATGGAAACATTCTCAGCAAAGCTTACAGCATAGGAAATTGAAATCAAGGACACAGATTACCCCTTGACTGTAAGCTTCAGAACCATTATCTGCTACATCGTAGTGCTCAATGGTCACTACTGAAGGAGTGAACAGCACAGATATAATTTCACTCCACTTATTCCCCAAGACAAACTAGTAGCAGAGAGTGGCTTTTAGAAGACCATTTAGAAGACCAAGCTATACTGATCCCTTGGTTAAAGTTTCAAACCTATTACACAAGTTGAGAATGGTTTCTCTCTGGCTGTTGCTGCTTTTGCGTTGCTTGTATGTGAACCACTCTGTTATCCTTTAATGATGCTAGTCTGGCATTCTTCTAGCTGATGAATGTGTACTAAACATGATTTGTCCATCCCATGTTTGTTACCACAGCCGTATAGAAAGAGGGCTGATTGACTTTCCTACTTTGACACAGATGAATGGAAAACTCTAGAACAAACATTCATAGCTAGCTAATGCAGTCTGTTCATTCTCTGAGGGTCATGCTTATGAGCCCTCACATTTTTAGGGCAGAGTAAATGGTGGGAAGCTTAGAATGACAATCAATATCAAAATTGCAGCTCCATGATAAGAAATGCTGTCAACGTGGTAATGACTTGTTTAAACATTTATTAAATCACTTCACAACAAATAGTAACACATGAAGTGTTATCCTCACATTTCACAGCGACATCACTTATAAGCAGGAAAAAATGCTAGCCAAACTGTTTTAAACTCTTCAAGATATTATTTAGTTAATATTGAGGAGTTTAATTATTCTTGTTTGTTCATAAACAACCATTTTACAAACAAATTTGGTAACCAAACACAAGCATTATTACTTCTGAGGAACTAAATAGCTGAAAATAGGAAATGTAATATTGTTGGGGCTACAATGTAATAATTTTCACCTTTTATAAAGGTATTTTCAGACCTTTATGCATTTTAGACTTACATCCAGTGATCACAGATTACAAAAATATTATAAAATTATTGATGACAAAATCCACAATGATAGTCTATAAAAATATATGAATTTAATGTTCTATCAGTTGTTTCTTATCATTTTTTAAAATGTTTACTCCGGCCCTCCCTGGTGGCGCAGCGGATTAAAGCACTGCACAAAGAAGCTTAAGCCACTTCCTCATGAGTTCAATTCCCGCCTGCCCCCGGAGGAGACCACTGGCGTGGCAGACCTCTCCTGACCCGCCCGCTGCTCTCCTCAGCAGTGTACTTCGTCGATCTGCCTGTTCTGCACCCCACTCTGTCTCTGGTGAATCCTCTCACCCTCCGCATCTCTGGCCTGTACCCCAGTTCTGTATGAATAAATAAATAAATCTTTTTTAAAAAATTAAAAAAAAATGTTTACTCCAAGGAAAAACATAAAAAAAAATTTTTAAGGATGCTCTTATTGGGCATCCTTAATGTTCCTGATTCTCTTTGTAAATAGATACCCATCTATAAATCTCATACCTATGTGTACACATCTATTACACTAGCATATACAAAATATATTTGATTATCTATATATAAAAGCATATATATAATTTTCACATAGGAAATTAGGCTATTTTAGTTAAAACAGGTCAAAGAAAATTATAATGTACAATTATTATGTAATATCTATTTATTACCTGGGTTATTTGTTTGAAATAAGAAGACCATAAATACAATGGCTTAAGAAAGACATCAAGACCCAAGCTGGTAGTTCAAAACTAGTATAGCAGCCCATGGGCTTAGAGACCCCAATGCCTTCTTCAGCACCCATGCCTGCATTGCTTGCTTTTGCCATATCCTAGTTGTAGCATAATAAAGTTGTTTCCAGAATGAGAAGGGGATACACTTTCTGGAAAGGCACTATTTCAAAGTTGATCACGTCACATCCCTTTGACTGCATAGTCACTCTAAGCTACAAGAGAAATTGGATAATGTTACCTTGAATTTCCATAGCCCTGTGCCCAGTTATAGTTTGGAGGTTCTATCATCACTAAAGAAACAGATGATATAGAGATACTACAAACTTCTGCTTTTTTTTTTTTTTTTTCAGTATTTGAACCAAATTGAATTCTTGCTGTTATTGCAAGAAGCAGAAGATACTTTGTTTTATTCTAGTCTAACCACCTGATCCCAAACATGGTGGAGAAGTCCATTTTGAGAGACACTGAAAAAGATTTTGGTTCTATTTTCTGACAGACTATTCTCAGGTAGCAAATACCCATTTCCAGTCTTAGACTCTGTTTGCCAGGGGAGCCATGAAATGATAGAAAGCTAATAAGGAGGCAGGACTTTATGCTAAAGTTAATTCGGGAGTGCATCCCTGCCCTTTGCCTGATTGAACATAAATCACATAGACTAAGAACAAGAGGGGGGCTATAAAAGATGAGAGAACCCATCTCTGTGGATTTTTGAGTCCAGCCAGTGGTAGATGGAATAGTATCTATCTAGTTTAAGTACCAGTTTGGGGCTTTTCCCATTATACCAAGGTGCTTCTAACATAAGCTATAACTTTAGAAATGCAATGAAAACTCTTAGGTATTATACTGACAATCCAAACAACTTGGGGGTGCAAAAAAAAAAAAAAATCCAGTGACCTGTTCAGATTTCTATTTCTAACAAAGGCTTATATTTCCTTGCAATATAAGTTCCCTGAAGACAGGCCTGTTGTGCATTTTGTCTACTGTTATTCCTGTCATACTGTGATGCTAAATAATACTTACGGAATGAATGGAAGGTCATCTTATATGACTACCAGTCTTTACCTGAAGCTGAAATTCTGCAAGCCCTTTGCTTATATTAGCTGTGAGTAGCTTTCCTGGGAATTGAACACAGTCCTGCGTGAGATCCACAATCTTTGCTGATGGCTCTGGTGACTACGTGAAGTCATTGAATCACCAACTTAAGCCATCTTTTCAGTTTCTTCACAGGGAACATTTTTCTTTATACTTTATTCTTTATATTTCTCCTCCGTCTTCCCCAACCTTTTCATTTCTCTTTAGAAATCAGAGTCAATCTGGTCCTTTCCTCTCTTGTACCACACCCATAAATTTAAAAAATGGAAAATCCCCTTGAAATAATGAATAACTCAATCCTGTGAAATTCTTTAGGTGACTCAACAGTCTCCTGATCACATACTATGCTCTAACTATCCAATTTTCAGAAGAGAAGCTTGTGATGAACTAAGAAAAAAAAAAAAAGAAACAAAATGTTAATGTACCGTGGAGTTACCACTATTTGGACTCTTTGGCAAAGAAAATTAATTAGATAAGGGAAAAATAGAAAAAGGTAACCAGGGAACAGGGATCGTGCTATAATAATAATAACAACAACTCAAAACCACTGAGTATTTTGCAGTTTGCACAACCCCATGGTATACATAATTAAACTGAGGTCCCGTATTATTAAGTGGGTTGTTCAGTATTGTGTAATTGATACATCTTGGAACACAGAACCAGACTGATGTCTTTGAGTCAAATGTTATGTTCTTGTCAGTACATCATACTACATCTAAAAAGATTAGCATGAATTTTGAAGTCATAAAAAAGCCTTACATGTTCTGAAAGGTCAGTGAATCTAGTGAGCATAACAGTTGTTTAAAGCCATGTATTATTTCCTAGTGATGTTTCTTGATCACATAGGATCAAGTAATTTATTAATAAATATAACATGTAGTAGTTTAGGAATAACTACATTTTCACACTCATTCACTTGTATGTTTTCTTGGGATGGAGGTAAAAATCTATGTGGCAAGAGCTATGCTATCAGTCCAGAATTTGCAAAGAAACTTGCCTCCACCACTGAAAATTTACTGGAAAGGAGAAGAGACAACATTTTGCATGTGTTATGTGTGGGAAACTTTAGGTCAAAATAAGGAATCTAGGGTTACAAAATTTATTTTTGTTATTTTTACTGATCACAAGCAACTCAGTCACAATGCAAAATTGTGCCACTCAGTCGTAAGTGGGACGAGTGAAGTTATGGAACTGGAAACGATCTGAGATTATAACTGGAAAAGAAACCAGTCAGAATACTTTCAGGATTTTGGATTTTCACCATTCTATTAGGCAGGCAGTAGTACCTCACTGATGCTTTATTTTGCATTTCTCTAGTGATAGATGATGTGGAAATATGCTTACTTGAAATTTGTTTATCTTATGTGTCGAGATAACTGCTAAGGCTATGACCTACTTTTAAGATTTTTTTTTTAAAGATTTATTTATTTGTACATACAGAACTGGGGTACAGGCCAGAGGCTCAGGGGCGGCGAGAGGGTTCACCAGAGACAGAGTGGGGAACAGAACAGGCAGATTGACAAAGTACACTGCTGAGGGGAGCAGCGGGCGGGTCAGGAGAGGTCTGCCGCGCCATGTGGTCACCTCCGGGGCAGGCGGGGATCGAACTCATGCGGAAGCGGCTTTAGCTTCTCAGTGCTGTGCTTTAACCCGCTGCGCCACCAGGGAGGGCCCTTTTAAGATTATTTTTAAAGGAGATTGTATATTTATATTTAATTAAGGTAATACTGGCTTACAATGTTGTATGTGATTTAGAGGTACAGGATCTCCCACTTGGGGCACTGTGAGCCTGTCACACCAAGGCATACATAGTCGTCTATATAGTCCATTTTGCTCCCTCCCCACTTTGTTCTAGCTTCTTCCCATGGCTCTATAGTCAGAATTTTATATTTGTTATTGGTTTGGATTTATATGATCCCTTTATTTCGCTTCTATATATCTGCATATAACAGAAACTTTTCAGTATGTGTCCTTCTCCTTTTGACTTATTTTGCTTAGCATAATCTCCTCCAGTTCTATCCATGGAGTCACAAAAGGCAAGTTTATCTTTTTTTGACAGCCGATATGTAGTCCATTCTGTACATATGCACATCACTCATTTGGTTTTTGGCACTTAGTTTGATTCCATGGCTTGGCTACTAAAAATAAGGCTGCAGTAAATAGAGGAGTGCATCTATCACTTTAAATTAGTGGGGTTTGTTTTGCTTTTTTTTTTTTTCATTCTTTAAGTAGATACCTAGGAGTTGAATTGCTTGCTCATATGGTAGACTCATGTTTAGTATTAGGACACAACTCCATACTGTGTTCCCTAGGAGCTTGGCCAGAATACAGTGGTGTACAAAGGGTCCATTTTTCTCCACATCCTTATTGTTTCTGTTCTTTCTGCTATGCACCAGTCTCCTAGGTATGAGGTGGTATCTCATTATCATTTAGATTTGCATTTTTCTGATGTGATGATAAGATATTATGAACATTTTTCATGTGCCTGTTGGGCATCTGTATTTCTCCAGTGGAGAAGTGCCTATTTAGCTCTCTTGCCCATTATTTTATTATTAAGCTATTTTGTTGAGTTGTATGAGTTGTTTATAGATCTTGGCTATCTGTTCCTTGCAGTATGCAACTATTTCTTCCCAATCGGTAAGGTATGTTTTCGCTTTAGTAATAGTTTCTTATGCTGTGCAGAGTTCTTTTAGTTTGGTGAAATCCTGATTGTCTCTATTCTGTTTTTCTTGCTTTTGGAGATGAATCTACAAGCACAACACAGCAGCATACCTCATGGAGGGCTTTATCTGTTTTTCCTATTCATTTTATGTTTTCAGATCTCACATCTAAGTCTTTTACCAATTTTAAGTTAATTTTTTTGTAAGTTATAAGATAGTTATCTAGCTTCATTTTCCCCAACACCTTTTATGAAGAAACTTTCCTTTCTCCAACATACATACTAATCTCTTTTGTTGTAGATTACCTGTCTATATAGGTGTGGAGTTTATTTTTGGCCTCTTATTGTTGTATTTAAAGAGTCTTTGTATATTTTGGATAGTAGTCCTTTACTAGATGTGTCTTTTGCAATGATTTCCTCCCAGTCTTTGGCTTTGCTTTTCATTTTCTCAATGAATGTCTCTTTCTCAAGGTAGAAGTTTTAAATGAGGCCCATGTGATCAATTCTTACTTTTATGATATGTACCTTTGCTCTTTCATCTAAAAAGTCACTACCAAACCCAAGATTATTCAGATTTTTCTCCTCTTATCTTGCAGGAGCTTGGTAAGTTTGTGTTTTACATATAAGTCTATGATCGAATTAGACTTAGTGTTTTGTGAAGAGGTATGTGGATGGTTTTGGCATGTGTATGTCCGGTTTTTCCACTATTTGTTGACAATTTTTTTTTTTTTCTCCATGAACTACCTTGTTCCTTTGTCTTTGTGGGTCTATTCTGGGTTGTCTGTTCTGCCTCACTGCCTCATTTATCTTTTGGTCTACTGATCATTTTATTTTTTTTTTTTTTACTAGGACAAATTATAGCACTGGAGATGACCCAAGGGAGAAGGAAAACTTAGTACTACAACAGAGAGAACAGTCAGTTGCTTAGCTGAAGAACTTGAATCCAGCAAGTATCAAAGTTGCACAGATGCACAATCAGTTGGTCCACAGTGAGGAGAAGGACTATCAAGTAACTAGTTCTCTCTGGAAGTCAGATGATTGGGAGACTGTTAGGATACTGGGAAAAATCTCCTAAGATTTCAGTGTAATGTAGTTAAGAATATAAGAAGAATTAAAAATAAGGCAAAAACTGAGGTTTAAGAAAAGGAAGAAGTATCAGGGAAAATAGACAGACCAAGGAAGCATAAGTTTATATGACAGCACTAAGATTTCTATTGAAATGGTTATAAATTTAAAGTGAAAAGTCAGTATAAATTTCCTCCCCAGATAATTTCAGCTGGTTGGGCATGGTTACAAAATGGACAAAGTTTAAATATCATTTCACCATTTATAAGTTGTATGATCTTGAAAGACTTGCTGAACTTCTCCAAGTTTCTATTTTCTGATTTATTTGTACAGGTGTGTTGTAAGACTCAAATGAGATAATATATGTATACTGTAGTGATTAAGAGCTCAAACACTGGAATTAGTCTGATTGAGTTTAAATCCCGACTCCCGTGTTAGTAAAAGAGAGAGGGACAGGGAAATGAGGGCATATGCAAAATAATGTTTATAATTACAAGCCAGGGAATCCAAGCTGGGTAAAGAGGAAAGAATGTGAGAATGTGAACTGAGACAAGGAGGACAGGGAAAATGTGATCAGGGCAGTTTGCAGTGTTCACTTGAGAGTCAGTTTATTGGCTAGAAAGATAAGAGATGATCAGAAAGGAAAATGCTTAAAACTGAAATTATGGTAGAAATGCAGCAATTTATATGACCTATGAAGTGGATGCCTAAAGTAAGCTAGAGGAGTAGATTAATGAGCAAGAAGGTCAGAAGGTGAAAGTCCATGAGTGCATCTGAATGGATATGGAAGTTACTAAGAAGTATGACAGTGATGTTGGTAAGCTTGACAATGAAGTAGAAGTTAAATACTCAGGAATGAGACTGAGGATCTGTAATGTCTGCAAAAAAGTCACAAAATGTAGATAGTGTAGTGGCAGAACCTTCGAAGGCAGGGAACAGTTAACGAGAAGTAAGGACAAAAGAACAAAGAAGATACCACCTTACCTAGAAACCTTATAGGACAGTAGGTGTGGGATGAAATCTGCCACCTGATAGAATGCAGAACACCCGAAACATGTAGCTTTCTAAATCTCAAAGATTTTCTTTTTAGCCCTGAAACCAGTCCCCCAATTTTGCCACTGCTACATTCCACATCCTTAGAAGAATTTGGAGGAAACAAAATGTCAGCTCTTGTAATAGTGGAATCTACACCATCCACCATCAAGGCAAAATTGTATGATAATAGTAGCAGCTTCAGAAAAACAGAGTGGTCATTTAAGTATCTATCTAAAAATCAAGCATCAGTTGTGGGATAAGTATGAGTTGCTATTTGCTTTTAAATATAGTTTTATATTTTCTTTGATTCTTTCAAATTTTAACATTAAGAACAACTCAAGAAAAATTTTAAGACTTTATTTTCTCTAGTTAGGTAGTACCTAGCCATATAGGAATATATCTGTATACATGGATTCTTAATTAGCTGGTTTTTGAATGCAGAAATCTATACACATTTAAAGAAAATGCAATATAACTGTTATCAGTGCAAATGTGACCAGAGTTGAAATATATATATTTTACAATATTATAAGTCTTTGATCCTCTAAAAGAAGAAGAACATTTAGTTACTACACTGGTCTTTACAAACAACTCCCTCTAACATAAGCATTTTAAATGAAATTGGGATTTCAACAATCCAAATAAACCCCAACTTGCATTAACTACACTTATCTCTTATCTCCCCAAATTAACATGGGTTAATAAGCATTCCAAAAATGGTATTTCTTGGGAAGAACACAGGAAACTAAGAAATTGTGAATCACAGTTTTAAAAGTCAAAATTTAAACAACAAAAAAAAACCTGTTATGAACAAAGTATCATAATTTTAAATATGAACAAGACACAAGCCAGGGCTGCCACTTGCATGATTCTGCATGACTCATTCACCCTAATCCCAGCATCACTTTCAGTAAAATTTTACTGACAAAATCAGCATGCAAACTAGTTAGCCTATTTCACTTTCTTTTAACATTGCTTTAAAATTTGATTACTGAATTTTTGAAATTTCCTCATATTTTGCGGACACAAGTGTGCAACTCACCTAATCCCAGTCTATCAAAAGCCCCTGTAAGTAAGTGATGACTGCACATCTACTGCCACATTTGTCACAAAGTCTACCTGGCTTTACACAGAAACGGACACCTAATGCTTACAAATACACATTAAAGTAATAAGCAGTTACTCATTTCAGTACAAAAAGCATTTCTAGAATTCTAGACTCTTTTCACGTCCATTGCCGGAGGGACTGCCCAGCAGAGTTATAGTGAATGCCTCTAATAAGGAGGCATCCCTGGAGGGGGGCGGTGGGGGACTGGGGCAGGGGGGAGAGTTTGCAATTACAACTGGTAAGTATCAGAAGAGAATTCAAATCCTACAAAACTAGAAATACCAACAGTCATAATATGTTTTTAAAAATGTTATTCGAAACTGTTGCACATCTGGAATGGCTAAATTAAGATGAGCTTCACAGAAAAATTGTCACCAAAAATAACGCAATAATAAGCCATTATGAAACACAGTAACTTTATATCAATGATGTTAAGCTAATGGGGGAAGTGCAAAAGCCTCAACTCTATGATGATTCAGTCTGGAATAAATAAAAACCTACAATAGAACACAATAAGAAGGGAGTGATTTAATACCATAATTAGTAGTGAGAAATGTAACAACCATGTTTAATGTATTAAAACTATATTATACTATTTTGTCAGATTATGTAATGAGTGAGTTTTTTTCATACATATCAGCTACTTCCTTGGAGGAAGATTAGGTTTAGGGGAAGCCTCATCATTTAGGTCACAGTTAACTGTACCTTAGTTTTGTATGATGGTTGACACACTGGGAGGTCTGATTCAATTGTAAAAATAGGCTTTTAAAAGAGCTTGATGTAGTGTCAAAAGACAATATTTAGCAACCGGTAATTCCGGCACAAAAAATCTGCCTCTGCCTTCCAGGAGCGTGTGAGATTTTCAGACATAGATCTGAAAAGTTAGAGGGTCCCTCACAATGCCAGAAGTCCTTCAGTAGTCAACACTTACATCCAGGCTATGAAATCCTCTGAATATCAGGTGAGTTCCAGAACATTCCCAGGAATACCAGAATTTGCTAAGATGAAATAAGTCTGTTCATGACTATGGAAATCTTCGAAGGAAATTGAATGCAGACTCACTTAAAATATTTAGGATTTTTTTCTTAATTGTTCATGGTTTTCTACAGGGGATGCCCTTATTTATCAATCTATTAATTCCTAACTAAACAATAAGTAACTACACTGTAGAGGTACGAGATATATTTACACTTACAGGTCTTATAGTAAGAAAGAGACTAGATAACTACATCTAAACATACATACAGACAACATAAATGAAACTAATGGAAAATTGGGCTTAGTGCTATGAAAGAAATTCACAAGAGGTCAAAATATGAATTTCCTTTACAGATTGGAAATTTCCCTTTACAAAGCCAAGGAAGTCTTCATTGAAGAGTTATCATTAGCAACAACCCCAAAGAGGAGCCAATGTTGAGCAGAGTGGTGGGAAGTGCATGGCAGGAAGATTGGATACAGAGGAATGTCCTAGAGTAGAGTAGAATTTGGCCTATTCGAGAAAAAGTTAGACTTCTATCATGGCTAGAAATCAGTTGGGGAGTCTCTGTTACATATACACAAACTAATTCCCTGGAAATACACTGGATGTGACATTGGAGTGAAGTCGATATAGAGCTATAGAAATCGAGAAACATTCAAAGTCATAGCCTTGTTAAAGCAGCGTGTGTGCATTATAAGCATCAGTTCAATGATTTCCAGTATTGCAATTGTACCATCACCACCAACCAGTTTACAAGTTTTTTATTGTCCCTAAAAGTTGCCTCATATTTTTTTGCAGTTAATCTCCACTCCTATTCCCAGCTTCAGACAATTAATGGTCTCTATTTCTCTTTGTATCTTTTTTCTAGAAACCTCATATAAATTTAGTTATATGGAATATAAGCTTTTCATGGGCTATTTTCACTTAGCATAATATGTTTGAAGTTCCTCTATTGTTTTGTGTATCAGTAGAGTTTGTGATTTTTAATTCTGAATTATATTCTAATACATGGCTATGCCATGTTACACTTTCTCTATTCAGTTACCTGGTTGTGACCATTTAAATTACCTTCAGTTTGGCGTTGCTATGCATAATGTTCATAATCTATGAACATTGCTAGAAAAATCTTTACATGAACACAAGTTTGGGATATATACCCAGATTGAAATTCTTTGTCTACATGTTAATTCTCTGATTAACTTTTAAAGAAATTGCCGCAATGCTTGAATGATATGCTTTTAATTCTTAACTCATAGACCAGTTCTGGAAAAAATCTTAATTGGAATAGTTGATGGAATATGTACCATACTCATCTCTTTTTGATCTGTTACTGTCACATACCTATAAACATGGTAATGAAAACTATTACCACTTATATATGGGAAAGTTTCAGAGAGTAAGAAAAAGGTGGCCAACATGTAAAAGGTTCATTATGTAATTAATTATCTTTAATGAACCAGCTCATCACAATACCATGGGATCTGCCATAAAAAAACAAAATTATTCTAAGTCTTGAGTTATATAGGCATATCCAATTTGAAAATGTACTACACACTAGCCAGAAATATGCCTCTACCATGAGGTCAAAACTTAAGATTCTCTTTTCTATTTGCAAGGACTGTTTCAATGGCATTACAATTTTTTCTACCTACTTGTCATCTACATCTCAAAAACGGACTTTCCCATGGTACCTTCAGGTTTCAAAAATTTTAAAAAATGAATGAAATGCTAAGTGGAGCTTATTAATAGAGGATGGCAAAACTGATGAAGACAATATGCAATGACTTTCTATATGAGGCAGATACATGCACAACGCAAAAAAGAAAACTAAAAATATCTGGTGTTGTTATAGAAGAAAGCAGAGCCAAAAGCAATTTGTCTGTGCTTCTTTCCCATCTGTGTGGCTCCTTCAGTTAAACAACCAATGCAATCAAATCTGATTGGCTTTTTCCTTATAAAAGTTGTGGCTTAACTAGGAGCTATCCCGAAATGTGGAGATCAGGACATCTTTATATAAATACAGTATATACACCCATGTTTTCCACATATGCTTTCTACATGTGATTTTTGTACACAATCTTGTTTCCCATCTTCAGGTAATATGTTAGCCAATAAGAAATATCTAAAGGGAAGCCTTTCTTCTGGGATGGGGAGAATTGTTCTCTCTCCTAAACTTTGATTAGAATACTAGGAAAGTTATAAGGAAAGAGTTATTTCCCTGTATTCATACTTAAAATGAAGGTGGTTATCCCATGCACAGTCATGACTAGAGGAAATAAATTCATACTTACAAAAAATAATCTGGGCAGGTAGAAGGTACTGGGGTCCCAGCCTCCCACTTGGGGACTAAGAGGCAAAGCGGCTTATCCAATACTATAAAGTGCTTCCCAGAAGGCATCCCACATGACATCCAGATAGCCTTCCCTTCAGCCAGACCAACTGGCTGACCACTCTAGCTATAAACATTTGCCCTGGCTATATTTTCCCATTCCTGGATGATTATCTTCCTGGCAACAAGATGATAGAAGCACTAAGCCAAAATATCCTTATGTGGGCATAGCTGCCTCTTCATGGCAGAGCCAACTTGGATCCCACCCATTGGCAGGGATGTCCCAGAAGCAGCCAATTTTAGTTCAGCCTCTTAAAACTCTGGATTGTAAACAAACACTAGGATTTTCCACAGTGGAGAAGAGAATAATGAGATGAAGGATGGTAAAGAAAAGGGTTAGGTGAAATTAATCCATAATTTACCAAACTTATTGAGAAATTAAAAATGAGCTGGATTCCACAGAAATTCTACTGATAATGCCCCCATCTCTGAAAGTCTATAAACTGCAGGTAATTGTTTCCTCCTTTATTTATTTATTTTTAAATCAAATTATTGCTTCATTTTTTTCCCTCCCCTCCCCCTTAATTTCTCATGATAATTGAAATTGCCAAAAAATTAGGTATGTCCAGTAGGTGGTAGTTGATATAATAGTCAAGGGTGGTTATTAAAATTATCAGGTTTCAGTTGTAGACATATGATTTTATGAATTTCACAGAAACATCTTTCTAGATTAAATGTTCTTGAAAACTCATAATTGACTGGATTCAACACATTTTAAGGGAGGCCCAGTCACACCACCACCCATGAATCTATGCCTTCCAAGAATCAAGTGCAGCTTTGATATATGTGTCTCACAAATAATATACTCTGATATGTGATGGAATCAAAAGAACAAGGAGTTTGGGATGAAACAGCTCTACTAGGCTGTAGGGCCTGCATTGCTTAGTAGTTTGCTGTGACTCTTAAGGAAATACCTTGGGTTACCTCTGTCTTGATTTTCTCTTAATAAGAATCACTTCACAAGTATTTTTGAAAAAATGAAATGGCTTCCTGTACCTAGTATAATAGCAATTATGCTGTTAGCTATATTATTATTAATATATGCTATTGAGTCCAATGAGTGTGAAATTGTTAATAACCAACGCACACTATGGATGGAATACAAAAAAAATCATTTCAGTTTCTTACCAGTACAGTACCTGCAGTCAATAATGTTATCTTTTCATAAATTTAAAGTATTGAGTAGTATCAGCTACAATGGAAAAAATACAAGTAACCTGGATACACTAACAATTATCAGGGCAATAAAAATATAAAATTACACAAAGCCACCATGAATTCAGGATCACTTTTAACTATATTTATATTTCCTTGATCACATCATTTACATGCATTTATAAAGTACATTTTCATGCTTAGATATTTATTCAGTTTACCAAAAAAAAAAAAAAATGCTAGTGTGCTCTGTGCTCTGTATTGGTGGGCTTTGTCCACAAAACCAGTCACTCCCCACAGGCCCTTCGCACACAGACTAGGGATCCCAATGTTGGTTAAGGTCAAAATAGACAAGGGAGACTTAACACTTCCAAACTCTGTTTGCCAAGTGGAAATGCTAACCTGCAGTTCCCCGGGATTTTAGAAAAGCATTTGAAGATATTTCGCAAGATAAATGGAAATGGGATAAACACAAGGCCTTAAGGAAAATATACTTCTGGTGCATTTATTAAGCACTTGGATCTGATGCATGACACCTGCTTGAAACTCAAAGAATTATCACAGGCTTTGCCGAGGATGGAAAGACAAGAATTATGACTGCATGCAGGCTCATACTTCAGCAAGTCAATGTTTTTAAATCAATGAAAAACAATCCAGTGATTGTGTTTGCTTCAAAGAGAAAGCAATGTAAGATGACATACAGTATTTCAAGCTGTTCAAATTACTGATGGCAGAGTGGCAAGATATATATCCATTAAAACCAAATAGTTGTTTCGAAGAATGTTGGCCAACAGAGATAAATAGTGTCTCTCTGAAGCAAATATAAAATTATGTCTTCCCTCAGAATTTTGGACCCAATAATGCTTTCAACCAACAGTACTTCTTGCTATTTAGGGAATTTTCATTTTGCATCTTCTCTTGGAATTTCTAGAGGTTAGTCCACCCAAATAATTTTCTATTTTAACAAGGAGGCACTAAGTGTCAAAGTATGCATATTTTTATGATAAGCTTTGATTTTCTCATTCACATTGATAAATTGGTTTTATTGAACAAATTAAATGTTGAATGAATAAATGTGTTGAATGCAAAGTCTACTCTCCCAGGACAATGACACCATCAATACTACCACCTGGCTAGGAATTAACAGTCCAAGTTTAAGAGCCTGATTATTTGAGAAGAGGTTAATGCAATTTATCATTCTTTCTTCTTTTCTCATTGCATTTTCTTTAACAAACTTAAAAATAAAAATTTACACAAAGTACCAGATCATGTTCTCTTTGTCTTATAAGGTTTGCATCTTTCTCATCAATGGAAGTAATCTGCTTTTCTTTCGCTGCATAAAAGGTTCAAGGGAGCTGATGTTGGACCACAGAATATTGACCAGCGAAAAGCCTATGTCAACCTAATAGATTTCTCCTATGCAATGATTTTATGCAAGTGACTATTAAATTATGAATTCACTGCTATTCTATGTGCCATCCCTCCCAACTGCTAGATATGCCACTTCTTATAAGAAAAGGCCTAAGAAAGGCAAAATATGGGAATTCCTTCATAACTGGGGAAAAAATTACTCTTTCTAATCCTTTCTACTATTCTCCTTTCAAACAAATTGACATTGATAGTAAATCCAGAATTTAGACTTCCATTTTAATGAGAACCTGGAAAAAATGTAAGGTATGTTCATGAATTATGTTAAATAAAGACACCAGATATAGAACAGTCATTTGTTGAAAGCTACAAGAATAGTAAAACATTTTAAAATAAAATGTTGAAACTATATGAAGAAAGTACATAGTTGCTGGTTCCCAGTGATATAAAGAAAACCACATAGAATAAAGCAAGATATAAAAATGACCAATGTCCATACTGGACAATGGCATACTTATGTGCTATAGACAAGCTCACCATTAGGAAGCAACATATCACAAGGGTTGAAACAACACTGTGGTATACTTACAGAAATGCAACTACTAGATTTAAAGAATTGGTTAAGCAATAATGGTTAATTTTAAATTTTTAGAATGCTACTGGTGTCACTGTTCAAAAATATTAAAATTTGGACAACAGAAAAAAAATCAATTTCAAATTCGACATTCAAGTTCAGTAATAATATTTATGTACCTAGATGATCTCCACGAACTGTCTATTCTTTTTTCCAGTCCTATGATTGTGCCAATCTCCAACAATACTCCAGATTACAAAGCATGAGAGGAACAAAACCAAAATTTAGGTTCATGTAGCTATAACCTCCAAGTGTCTTGACTGTTACCTACTATAGTACATTACACTATGAATCTTGGTGTTACCACTAGACATGTTTCTTTTCAGCTTTTCTCATAATAATAAAGAAGACATTAGTCTTAAATTAGTCAAGCTTTGAGCCAAGACATATATTTTTTTCCTGTTCCTCTCGCACATACTGCACATTGAACCTGCTCGCAAGCCCTTTCTCTTACAGAAGTCTTTATCTGTGTTCACT
Organism: Condylura cristata; assembly: GCF_000260355.1. NCBI lineage: Eukaryota > Metazoa > Chordata > Mammalia > Eulipotyphla > Talpidae > Condylura > Condylura cristata. The sequence continues at coordinate 27,169,631 of NW_004567108.1, read as the reverse complement.
CCCACCAGCCTGTCTTGACACACTACTCTCTTACCGGATACTCAATATACTAACTGGTTTTCCTGTTTCCATTCATGCTATACACAGCTGAGTTGGTAAAAAAAAAAAAATTATTTTTTAAAATATTTATTTATGTAATCCCGAGAGGCATGCGGCATGGGAGTGAGAGAATTCATCAGAGAAGGAGTGGGAAACAGAACAAGCAGACCCGCTGAAATACACTGCTGAGGGGAGCAGAAGGTGAGACAGGAGAGGTCTGCTGCACCATGTGAGTCAGCTCCCAGGATGGGGAGTGAACTAGTGCTGCAGTTGCTGTGGAGAGCTTAACCCCTTGTGCCACCAAGGAGGCCCCTGGCTTGGTAACATTTTTAAAAATATGAATCATATTTGGCACCAATATCTGCCTACATTGCTTAGAACAAAATCAATTCGAGGTTAGAGCAAAGCACTCATTCTCTGCACCCTCCCTTTCTCCCTAACCTTACTTTTTTAGCTTGAGAGTCAGACATTAACCTTTGATTTGCTCTTATCCAATTCCTGAAGTATGATTCTTCATCACTGCCTAGCGCTAGTCCTGTGTTATCATTCTTAAACTGATAATTGGGAGTCTCCTCCCCCAGGGGTTACCTTTCCTAAAGTTCAAATGCCCACATCAGAAGTAGCCTGTCACTCTTTTTTTTCACCTTGTCCTATTCTAATTCTTAGCCTAACACTGCACCACCAGGGAGGGCCCACATGTAGGCATTTTAACTGATCCCCTGCATGAAATAATGTCAATGGTGTTGACAGTGATCCTCTACCTTCTTTGCGAAGCACATACATACATACAAACATAGATATGTACATATATATTTATTTACAAATATATTCACATACACATACACACACATATATAACATAACCTTACAATTTAAATCACAGTCTCAGGGGGGAAATGCTTGTTAAATTTAAGACAGTCTCCCTCATGGCTTACATTGGAAAACTTAACAGTCATTTATATGTCAATGTGAATAAGCTAAACAGTTACATATCTTAAGATTAGGATGCAAAGAGTAAAGACAGGAAAAAGAAAAAAATCTTTTAAATGGCAGAAAGTGAGGCAAGAGGGTAGTAGGACTTCAAGACATACCTAAGGACTTCAAAGATTAATCCTGTTTCTTCTTTGAATAGGAACTTTGCCTGATAACTTTTATGGAGACGTAAAGTTTCTTAAACACTGTCTTCAAGTATTCTCAGAAGATAGCCATCTGTTCAGAAAGTTAAAGACAGACAAAGGGAAAAAAGAATAGAAAGCAATTCTTAGGGTTTAGACTAGATTGTGACAAGATGCCTACACTGAAAAGTGAATAATTTCTGGAGAAAAATAATTTTAAATTCTGTTAATATGAAACTCTTTAGAACTAGTTCAGGAATTTTCCCCGAAGTCAGAAAAGTAAGACTCCCTTCCTTTTCTCTTGTGAGTAATCTTGATTTGATGAGTATATAAAGATATTGAAAAGATCTTGAACAATTATAAATCCTGGATAAAATCTGCATGACACTACATGCTACAGCAGAATGGAGGTCAAAACCTCAACCTTAGTACATTTTTATTCAATTGCTTTGTATCAAATACTCCTGTTGTATAATATAAAGTGTCCTCAGTCATCTGTAGAGAAAGTACTAGGTGAGGACACATAGAGAGAAAGGTACCAGTGATTTATTCTATTATTTAAACCAAGTTTCCTCCAGATAATAGTTTACCTTTCTTCAAATCAATCTGTTATTGGCATAGCTTACAAAGTTCCAATTTGCTGAGTGTCCATGGTTTTGTTCTAGTTTCTCTTCACTCTCTACTCCCAATCCAAAGGATGGTTCCAAGTACTCAAGGGTACCAAGAAATAGGATTTGCTCATTGCTATTGTTGCTAGTGCTATGCTTTCTTTTCTAAAAAGATTTTGAACGCTGATATTGGCATATTTTATTCCAGTTACATGGCCTTCTAATGACGAGGTATGTAGTTCACATTTCTAAGTGATTAAAGGCCAATGAAGTCCAGTATGATTTTGAAAGAAGCTTACTGAAAGAAGCTCACACATTTGTGGAGTTACCAAACACCTTGTAGTTGTGGAGCCCTCAAAGTGTGTAACACCTTCACAGAAGACAACACAGGATGTTTGACATACAAGCAACTTGCAACAGTTCATAATGAGTATATATAATAATAACTATCTCTGAAGGATTTGGTTTTAATTATCATTTTTATTATTATATTTTACATTTTATACATATTCTTAAATTGATTGGACCATGAAAACAGAGAAGTGGTTAAAGGTAAAAGCACTATTAAAAGGAGACATAATTATAATGATGATGAATCAAATTATGGTCTCTTGAACTCAAAAGCATAAAAATTACAAGTGACACAGTAAACAAAAAGTACATGTGACACTTTTAATTAAAACATGAGGAATACAGTCCAAATAAAAATCCTTCCTCATTTTTAATGTCTGTGAATTGAATTCTATGTTTTCATTATTTTTGGACTTAATTTACACTTATGTTTAATTTTATAGCTGTATAAAATGAATACTTGATATGTGTACAATTGTTAACAAACCTTATTTTGAATATAAATTTTAATCAACATTAAAGGTGAAAGAGGTGTTTTTTGTTTGGCTCTGCTTTTTCCCTTTAAAACAAGATGGTAAATTACCTTAGATTAAGAAACACTTGAACAGAAGCCTATACTTGTCAAAAGGAAAGTGATTTGATTTCTTGATTAAAATAAAATTAACTCTCCAAGTAGTTAGCATCATTTTTATGGAAGCCTGGTCATTCAAACAAACTTTCCCTGGTGTTTTCTGCCTCCACAGGCACCTATGTGAATTTGAAATTGCCAGCAGCTTGAATCTACTTCCTGCACTAACCTCCTTCTCTTACACAGCTTCACATTACACAAAAAGAATGCTGCTAATGATGAGCTTATGAGACTGGAGCTTTGGACTCTGAATATATAAGAACCCCCAGAGCACTTGCAAAGAACACTCAGTATGTGATTTAGTTGATCTCAGTTAATTATGAGCCCAAATTTTTTCCCCAATACCCAAATCATTACTGATTCAGGGAGCCACAGGTCCATTCTTAAAGAAATAGACCTTATCCTGTTGTAGAAACAAGCCCTGTACATGGGGTTCCTGGCAATAGGGACATACAATAAAAGACTATGTAGGTAGATAGGTAGAGAGTGGCAATTAGAATTATATTGAAGGTTCACTCTGCTACTGAATATGAGTTAGTGGTCATCAGATTTTAGTTTCTTTTAAGTAAATGATGAGGTTATGTAGAACTATACATCCGTTTTCTCCCCAAGTTTTAAGTGTCCATGTTTTTATGCTATGACAAGCTTCATTATATGTGAACTCTTGAAATTTTCTATCAGAGATAACATTCCAGCTACTCCACTTACCAGCTTTGTGACTCTATACAAGCTGCTTGACTTCCTTGCACCTCAGCTTCTTCACCTACAAAATGGAAATAGAACTAGCTCATCAGGATATGAGGAGGTTAAACAAAATAATATGTGTGAAGCTAGACTCCTGCTTAGCCCCATAGTAAGAGTACAGTAGATATTAACTAGCTGGTTCATCATCTTTTTAAAATCATCTTTATCTTCATTATTTTCACAATTTATAGATAATAATAACCCAGAAATATTTCTTTCTTTTACTTACATGACATTGTACACAAAGTAGGACATAATGTGGTTCTATGCTAAAATAACTTAAAAGCTAATAGAATTCAAGCAAAAATAAAGGAAAGTAGAGAAAGCAGAAATTAAGTGAGAGATATGTGGGAAGAAATCAGAAAAATGTGACATTATTATGAGCTACATAACTAAGAAACAATCGGAGATGTTTTATGGCAGAGGATGCATTTTTGCTGAGACTTGAATGTGGAGATGAAGAGGATGAATTTTCAAAACACAGTGGAACAAGATAACACAAGCATGACAGTAGAAAAGTATTAGTATGTGCTACTGCATTATTGAGTTTTCCTGTGTGCTTAACCATCAAATACCCAGAGAGAAACAACTTGGGGATGAGTCATGGAATAGGAGGAGCAAGGACCCCACAGTTAGAAATCCTTAAGTATCTTGTTATTTTTAAACTGAATTTGAAAGATCAGAACAAAAAATAGCAAAGGCTTGTGAAAGTGGAAGTACTGGGCAAGACTGACTTCAAGGCCGTTAGCAAGACTACAAGGCAGTGGTTCTCAAGATGTGGTCAGCACCAGCTGAGAATTAAGAAAAATGCAAATTCTGAAGCCTGTTTCCCAAACAACTAACCAAGAAACACTGGTCATGAGGGTCCATGTTCTGTGTTTTAACAAGTCCTTCAAGTGATTCAAATGCAAGCTGAACTCTGAGAAACACTTTTGTGTGGTATGGCACAGACTGGAGGAGAAGGAGATCTGGAGATTTGGGGCCACCATGAATTAAGTGACCAGTTAGTAAGCTAGGAAGGAAGTTGTTGAATACCCATGTAAGAGGCAGTAAGAGCTTGAGCTAATCATCAGGAGTAAAGTAAAGGGGATTGAGCCAATCATATTGTTAAAAAAAAATAGTCAACATTGTTGACGTCCGTAGTCTTTACCATCATTAATTGAAAATAATTTATCAAAAAGACAACTCTTCATTTAATCTATACACATTATGCCTGAAAATATGAATGTGGATTAATGGCATTGTTTTCCTTTCTACTTTAAAATTTAAGTTCCATTAAAAGAGAAAAGACACTATTCTACATTACCATTAAAAACAACTTGGTAAATTTTGTATGAATTTGAAAATCTTTGTAATCAGTTACTCTAGAACCCTATTGCTAAATTTCAACTCTATTTGGTTCCATGCTGTGATTTTTTTAATGGTCTTATTTGTGCATTATTTCAATTTTTCATTATATATTGTGCCATTTAGATTCTCCATGATTATGTTTTCACTGAACAGATGCACTACAGTTTCGCTGCACCAAATTCTATGATCCATAATTAGATGTCAATATGTTTTCTTTATGAACTAAATACATTTTTAGTTACTTGGACATTAATTAAAATCACATGCTGGATTGTTACATCCTTTCAACACATTTTTGAGGAAATATTTTTGGTTTACTTGAATGCTTTAAAACATTCAATTTTATACTATATAATTCTTTTCTCCATAAGAACAGATATTGTAGCTAATATATAAATATTAATTAGAGTTATACCACAGAAACCTTTAATGAGTAAGTACATAACCATTCACATGCAAAAGCAATGACATTTGATGAATTAGGAGGAAAAAGTAATTTTTTAATAGTTGCTTTTTATATATATATCCTGATTTGTGTTTATTTTAATGGCAATTCTAAGAAAAATAAATGAAGCAAAATTTCAGAATAATGGAAAACAGTGAACAATACTAAAACTACCATAGGTAGCTTAAAATTCATAAACATTCACTTACAGCTAAAAAGCTCCAGGATGGTAATGACACAGAACTCACACTCTTGTAATGTTATTGTACCCTCCTGAACATTCTGAACACCTCAAGAATTTGAATGACATACTCATCTCATGAAAAAACAAAACAAAGCAAAACAACCAAGAATAGGTTTTCCAAGGAAGGGAATGTTTCTAGCTTCTAACAAAATGACTGAACAACTAGCCTCAAAGTTATTCCTCTTCATTTGTTTTCTTTTCTTTTTTTTTTTTTTTTAAGTGTAGTCTGAATGGGCTGGAAATTAGAGGATAGAGGTGAACATATATGGAAAATGTTTTCACTTGTCTCTGTCTTTCTTTCCCTGTGGCTTTACTGTTTCCACATTTAGAATGAGATACAGTTAACATGAAAATTCAGTAGGTTGAAAACTTGACTTGATACAACTGGTATGAAGGGAGCTGCTGTATTTTCTAACACCAGTTAGATTCTGGTGTGTAACAGGAATTGTTGTGGCCTATTTGCAAAATCCTTTGTCTAAGATAACACCTTCCATTGCAGTCTCCATTGAGTTGTTCTTGAGGACTATCACATATAATAAACATATTTATTTGACTGTCTGTGAAGAATCTGCAATCATGTATATCAATATTAAATTGTCAAGAATATAGTGGCAGGCTCTAGTATCTCAGCAGTTTAATGGTGAGGTAGCATTTGAGAATGTTTCAGAAAGGGATAGCTCTAAGAACTGAAGGTACTAAACACCTACTCACATTTTATCAGTGATATTTACAAACATGCTTAATGATAAAATTCAGAAGATGAAAAAAGTATTTCTTCCTTGAAATGCTGCAGGAGGAAGCAGCAGGAAGTTTGTATCCCTTGAGCAGAGACCATTGTTTGGAATTTTTCCTATTCCAAGGGGATGGGCCATGTTTCCACTTAGAAATTCAGAATCTCATGTCCCACACCACACCTACTAAATTAGAATCTAGAATTAGACATGATTCTCCTGGGATGGGTATTACAAACTAAGATTTGCAAGGTACTTCTCTAAAGCTTTCAGCCAGTCATAATAAAGAATTCATGTATTACATACTCTGCCATAGATATTTGGGATGAGGGATGATGGACTAAAGGAATATTTGAGGCATAGGTTAAAAAATGTTATTTTCTATTCAAATTCAAAATTAATTAGTGTCCTATATTTAATCAAGCAATCCATCTGATACAGTTTCCCATTTTGTATAATGAAACTCTCCTGGTCCTCCTTGATAATAAGCTTCCCCATGGGAACAGCAGTCTTTGGCTTCTCTGTTCTAATCTATCCAGAAAGGAGTCAGCCTGACTTGTTTATGCTGAGACCACCCCCAATGATAAGAAAATTACAAAAATCAATGCTTAACTTTTTCGTTCTTCGCTAAGTTTCACAGAAGTATTTGCCAATTAAAAAGTAAATAGCCTTCTACTTTGGGAAATCTAGCACAACCAACACTCCACTTCTAAAAGTGTTAACTAGGGTATCTTATTAAGTGTTTAGATTAATCCAGAAGAAAAGAAGATACATCCATACTAAAATCCAAGTGAAAGCAAAACACAGAATGTTAAAAGTATTATTGAATATGTGTTCTTTGGTTAATATATTCCATAGATAAGTTAAATCATCTGTTATCAAATCTTTCACTTTCTGACACATTTCACTTAGCACAATCACTTCTTGATCCACCCATTTTTTCTCTCAAATGTCATCCTTTTAAATAGCTGTATAGCATTCCATTGAGTATATATTTCACATTTTCTTTATCCAATTGTTTATCTTTGTGTACATAAGGTAGTTTTATGACTTGGCTATTATGGATAATGCTGCTATGAATATAAGTGTGCATAAATCCCTTCATATTAAAGTTTTCATATTGTTTGAAAACACAACTTGGCAAAGCACAGCAAAAATAACTTTCAGATTCTGAAAAAAATATATTGCTGGACACTCCCTGGTGGAGCAGCGGGTTAAAGCACAGCAGTAAGAAGCTAAAGCCACTTCAGCATGAGTTCGAACCCCGAACCCCGCCCACCCGGGAGGTGACCCACATGGCGTGGCAGACCTCTCCTGACCCACCCCTGCTCCTCTCAGCAGTGTACTTCGTCCATCTGACTGTTCTGTTCCCCACTCTGTCTCTGGTGAAGCCTCTCGCGGCTCTGCATCTCTGGCCTGTACCCCAGTTCTGTATACATAAATAAATCTTAACATATATATATATATATATATATATATATATATTAATATATATATATATATAGCTTACCAGAGAGAATAGGGGTGAGAGAGGGGAGAGAATGGGGAGAAAAGGAGACAGGTCTTTGGCAGGAGAGTTTTAGTGGAGACTGAGTAAACTATTCAAACAAAAAGGAGGTATGAAAATGTAGTCCCAAACCTGTAAAGATATGTAAACAATGAACAAATCTTAAAAATTTAGAAATTAAACTTCCTGTTTAAAAAAAAAACCAAAAAAACAAAAAACAAGATTGCTGAAGCTAGACGTCATTCTGAGGGATGAAACAGGAAATTTAAAGTTTCCTTTTCATGGCCTTTCAGGCTCAGGAGACAAGCGACAGAGGTTAAGGTCTCTTCAGGGTAAAGACTCTTAAGAGAAAAAAAAAATTAAGTAGACTTGACCCAAGAGGCCCAGACTTCATAGTAAAAGGGAAGTTAAAGATATTCCACAGAGATTTCATAAGCAAACGATAGTTTTCACATGATCTGTAGCCCACGATCGCACACATATGTTCTCTAAAAATTTTATTCATTTATTTATGCATACAGAACTGGATACAGGCCAGAGGTGCAGGGGCAGTGAGAGGTTCACAGAGTGAGGAGCAGAACAGGCAGATGACCAAGTATACTGCTGAGGGGAGCTGCAGTCCAGACAGGAGAGATCTGCCGCACCATGTGGGTCACCTCCGCGGCCAGGGATCAAACTCACACTGAAGTGGCTGCTACTAGCTTACAGAGCTGCGTCCTAACCCGCTGGGCCACGAGGAAGGGCTACTCTGAAAAAATTAAACCAAAACCTGAGTTTGCATTGTTCCCAAACCAGTTAGTAAACACATGTCATGCCGAGGCTGGTGGAATTTCTTTTTTGAGCATCGACCTTTACCCTAAATTAAACATTTAATATAGACTGAGATCATGATACCCCAAGACCCCCAAATTTGACCACTGCCATCTGTTGTATAAAAACAAGCATGCTCTCAGTTTGTAAGGACATTAATAGATTGTTGTGCATAAAGAAAGAAGAAAAGAAATGATAATAGTTCCTGATGAAACACTCTAAGTTACTCATCCCCTCCTGGGTAAATGCCCAGACAAACAAGGATGGCCCACAGCGGGATTACTGAGGCCTGAAAGGTCTGCAAACCTACGGCACAAGTATAAGGCACCTTCTGGCGGGAAACCAAAGGAAGGGGCAGCAGGAGCCAGGAAAGTCTGAGGGGAAAAGAGCAAAATCAAAGTACAAATCGAGAAAAGGCTGTTATCAGTTTCCTAAGTGTTTCTCACTGCATGTCTCTCCCAAGGGAATTCCACATGTTTCTTTCCATTTATCCCTTCCATGTACCCTCCAAATGTCTTCTCTCACTATCCCATGACTTCCTGGTCAGCTCTACCCTTCATTAGGTGAGGCAAGGATTATGAAATCTCCCCTTTTTATGGTGCTTCCTTTTTATCACAATCCCTTTTTTAACAAACATGTCATTTTAAGAAGTGTAAGGTCACAGTCCAAAAGTTTACAATTCCCCCTACTGATGCCTCCAAATACATAAAAAAGAAAATAAACATAAACTTAACCAGAATAGATTTGTCAATATAAAATATTAAATAGTGTGTTTTGAAAATAAAACAAATATTAAAATATGAGTAGAAAAGTCAATAGATTATTAAAGGACGTGCCCAGAGAATATGAAAATGAAACAAAGAGAATGTATGAAAATAAAAATTTAAATTTAAAATTTAGAAAATAGATTTAATATGGATCAAGGATGCATTAAAATAATGGAGCAGGAATATATTAGTTAGCTGATGAGAAGCCAAAAAGAAATGCCTTAGAGACTTGTGAACTTCAAATATCCAATTCATATTAAAGACAAAGTCTAAAATATAGAATAATAAAAGTCCTTGTCATGTGAGTTATAATATTAATTCACATTTGTGTACTCTGAAAGACTCAAGATGGGATCTGAGTTTACAGAAACATATACAGAAAAATGGAAAAACTAAGGCATAAGCAATATTTGCAAAGAAATTTTGAGGGTTACATGATACAAATGAAAAATACCAATCACATATTAAAAAAAGTCACAAGTTGGATAAGTAAAAAGAAATATTCGCCTATATTTACCATAGTGCAGCAAAACTCCATAGACTTATAGAAAAAATCTTAAGACACTTAAAAGGCAAATTATTTCCCAAGGATTAAAAGGTAGGCTGGTGGTTGACTTAATCAAAGCCAGAATTCAAAGGAGTTATATATTCAGTATGATGGGGAAAATAGTGTGAACAATGCATTCTATGAACTTGTGTTACAATTTGTATGAAAATAATACTAACAATTTTTATAGTTTATTGCAATAATTTATAATTTAAATTAAATTGACTTTTAATTAATAACAATATATTAGAAAATATAAACCTCAAAAACATAATCCCAAAGTCATGATTTAGGATAGAAAATATTGGAGCTAAAGAGTACTAATTTCTCACATGGTTCAAAGACCATAAAGATATTTCTGCTATTACATGACTACATGTTGAATTTTTATGATAAAATGACTTATGATAAAATGCCTTTAGTGATATTCACTAAAAGATTTCATAGTGATTTAAAGTATGTAGGCCATGTTTCTCATCACAATGAAATGTAATTCAAAGTTACTAACAACAGCTAACTAAAATAGCCCTATTTTAATTTTGAGAAAGCACACTTCTAAATAATCATAATTTTAAAAGGAAACACGATGAAAAAGTATCTAAGGACATATTAAAATAAGTGGTATGGGTCATTATTGTGGGTTATAATGACATTTTTTCAAAGCTTTCACTTGTTAAAAATTTTTTATTATGGCAAAATATACTTAACAAAGCTTAACATCTTATTTTTCTCTTTGCTTTTGATTTGTATGCATATATATTAGATCTTACTGATTTCAAACACTATTACTTTCAGGAATAGAGCTTTGCATCTCTCTAAGCCTAACCTCACTCATCACCAAATTTCAAGTGCCATTTTCAATATCAGGTTTATGTCCTCTAACCTTTCCTTTCTCTCATCTTCCCTTCTCCACCCATAACTACCATGTTTTTTCACAGAGTCTAAGAGGATTTTTGTTGTTGTGATTTGTGAGTTCATTTGTTTGTTTATCTACATTCCACATTTGAGAGAAACATCTGGTAATTATCTTTCACTTTTTGATTTATTTCATTTAGCATAGTCACCTTAAATATCACCCATGTTGTTACATACATACATACCAAAACCCCACATGATTTCACCTTGCAAACTGATTGATGGGTCTTCCAACCTCTTTTCCAGTCATCCACTGAGGGACATTAAACTTGTTCCCATGTCTTGGGTATTGTTAATAATGTTATTGTGAACATAGGGGTGTGCATATCATTTTAAATTAGGTTTAATATTCTTTAGATAAAGAACTAAGAGTGGTATTGCTGGATCATATGGTTTTTCTACCTTTAGTTTTTTCTACAAAATCCTAATACTTTTTTTTTTCTTTATTATAATAGGGTATTTTTACGTCATTCTGTGCCTTTTTCCATCTCAGTTGTAATCTCTGTGGACTTCCCAACACCAATGCATCTGTGTGCCATCACCACGGTCCCATGTACTCTTCAACCCCCATTTTTTACGCCATTCCCCACTCCACTCGCATAAAATGTCTCTGGTATACAGTTGTTTGTTATTATTCCTCTCCCCTCCCTCCTTTATGCCCCTGCTATAAGTGAAACCATGCAGTATCTTTCTTTCTGGCTTATTTCACTGAGCATGAACCCTTCCAGCTCCATCCATGTTGCTGCAAAAGGCATGAGTTTATCTTTTTTTTGATCACTGAGTAATATTCCATCTTTTTAATCCAGTCATCTACTTTTAGGCATTTAGGCTAAGAATCCCAATACCATTTTAAACAAAGTCTGAACCAGTTTCCATTCACACAGTGTACAAGTGTTCTTTTTTCTCCACAACCTTTCCAGCACTTTTTTTTCCAGTCTTTTTTTTTTTTTAATGTAGTTCATTCTCAGGTCCTCCCTGGTGGTACAATGGGTTGTAGCACAGCCCTGCAAAGGCTACTGCAGCTACCTCAGTGTGAATATATTTTCCCACCCCAGAGGTGACCCACATGGCACTGCAGACCTCTCCTGTCTCGCCTACTGCTCTCCTCAGCAGGAGATCTCCTGTTCTGCTCCCCACTCTGTCTCTGATGAATTCTCTCACCACCCCTGCACTTCTGGTCAGTACCCCAGTTCTGTATGCACAAATAAATAAAAATCTTTAAAAAGTATATATAGGTCATTCTCATAGGTGTGTAGTACTAGCTCATTGTGATATTGATTTCAATTTCCTTGCTAATAGGTAAAGTTGAGCATTCTTTTTTTTTACAAGACTATTGCCCATCACATATCTTGCTTTGAAAATTGTCTACTCAGGTCTTCTGCTCATTTTTTTTTCTTCTGCTCATTGGGTAGTTTGTTTTCTTACCATTGAGTTTTATGAATTCTTTATAAATTTTGAATATTAAAATATTTTCAGAGTATGATGTACAAATATCTTCTGATCAGCAAGTTGTTTTCGTTTTTACAATGGTTTCTTTTTATGAAAGCTTTTAAATTTAATGTAATACCATTTATTTACTTTTCCTTTTTAATCCCCTGTAGCTATAGTCCAGTGTGGAATACAATTAAACATTATTTTAAAAGATTATGAAAATAGGACCCTCCCTGGTGGCGCAGCAGGTTGAAGCACAGTATTAAAAAGCTAAAGTCAATTCAGCATGAGTTCGATCCCCGCCCACCCCGAAGGTGATCCACATGGTGCTGTGGACCTCTCCTGACCCACCCACTGCTCCCCTCAGCAGTGTACTTCGTCGATCTGCCTGTTCTGCTCCCCACTCTGTCTCTGGTGAATCCTCTCACCATCCCTGCACCTCTGGCCTGTACCCCAGTTCTGTGTGCATAAATAAATCTTTAAAAAAAAAGATTATGAAAATATGTCTATTTTAAAAAGATGTCATTTGATCAAATAATAATAGAAGTATAAATCTCAGCATAAGAAAGTTATTATAAAGACACAGAATTCTTTTAAAGAAATACACACACAATAAAATGAATCAATAAAGGAAATGTTTCACTTTTCAAAACAATAAAACTGTCAATCATCTTGTAAAATAATAAAAAAGTTAAGACACCACAAAATAGGAAGAAAAAGGAGAACTGCCTTACTATAAGCTTTATAAAAAAATAGTTTTTATATGAATAAATTTTAAAACTAAAAGTAAATTGGAAAATGCCTAGAAAACATGAATTAACAGAACTATCTAAAGATGAAATAGAATTCCTTAAGAGGTCTGTAGCTGAGATATTATTTGTGGAATATACAAAACAGAAGAAAAAGGAATGAACTAATCAAATAGGACCAAAATAAGCCCAAAAATTATTACAGCAATATTGAGGTAATTGGAGGGAGGTGGATTAGGGATGAAAAATAAAGAAAAAAAGTGGGGTGGCAATGATGGTCGAGGATTATGGGTACTTTGGTGGTAGATATGGTATGGTAACATGTATCTAAAGAAGTGTGAACCTATGCCCCTAAATCATATACAATGTTGTAATTCAATGCTACCTCAATAAACAAATGCAAAGAGAAAAGAAAAGAAAAAGTAAAACCAGAGTTCTCTAACTGAAAACTCCTATACCTAGAATACTGTGTCTAGACAATTTATTAGTTGAGTTCTATAAAGCAGGTAAGGACTAAATAATTAAAATTCTAAATATAGAATCTAGGATATAGTAAAGTAACATCCCTCAACTTATTTTATGAGACTAGAATATCTTAGATACAAATCCAGAAAGGACAGTGTGAGAGGAAATCTCATTAAGTATAGATAAACAAATCTATGTGTATGCATAAAATTAATTCTTGCAATATATGAAGTCATGAATGTGTTCGATTACCTTAAGAATGTATTTTTGTCTTTTTATTTGAAAAAAGTAATGTAACTAATATTACCATTAATGATATCAATCAACAAAGGGTGAATATATAAACAATAAAGGGGAGAGCCATATTGTTCTATCTCCCAGTTTTGGAAAAAAATGTTTAATAATTCAAGAGTTATACATGATTAAGAAAGCTTAACTACAAAAAATAGAAAGGACCTCCCTTGATGGACACAGGTGGGTTATACCAAATATCATTATTAATAGTGAAATAATGAAAACTTCTCAATTAGCATCAGGAATCATAAGACAATCACACTGCTACCATCACTCCTATACATACTGGTTTTAGTTGTAATGGCCAGCACAGTAAGACAAGAAAAAGAAACCAGATCATATAGATTGGAAAAGAAAAATTAAGTTTTAATTAATTACAGATATTTTATTGCCTATCTAAGTAGCCTAATAAAAATCAATCTATTATTAGCATTGATAAGAAGCAAAACTTAGCAAGTTTGCAAGACACAACATTGTTTATAAAAATCAATTACATTTTCTGGCCCTCCCTGGGCAGAGAGGGTGAAAGCACAGCACTGAGAAGCTAAAGCCACTTCAGCATGAGCTCAATTCCCGCCTGCCCCTGGAGGTGACCACATGGCGTGGCAGACCTCTCCTGACCCGCCCGCTGCTCCCCTCAGCAGTGTACTTCGTCGATCTGCCTGTTCTGCTCCCCACTCTGTCTCTGGTGAACCTCTCGCCGCCCCTGAGCCTCTGGCCTGTACCTCAGTTCTGTATGAACAAATAAATAAATCTTAAAAAAAAAAATCAATTACATTTTCAATACCCTTTAATGAATTTACACATAAATAAATGTTATTGATGTTTTATAAATACATATAAAGTTATCTATGATTTTAAATGGAAAAATGTACAGTTCATTAAAAATTAAAGAAAACTTAGAGATTATTCTACATTGAAGAACTCAGTGTCCTAAAGATGTTAGGTCTCCCCTCAATGTATCAATAAAATTTTAAACAGTATCTAAGTAAAAAAAGAATGAAGTAGAATTTTGCAAACTGATTAAAAAATGCAAGAGCTAAAAGCTAAGACTTTGTAAGACTCTTCTGAATAACAAGTTGGAGTATATTTCTTTCCAGATCTAAACATTACCTTTAGGATACTGTAATTAATAGAATATGGTACTGCCACAGGGGTGGCAAAACAGTCCAAACAATTTATCCCAGGAAAAAAATTCACTTACTTAAGGAAATTTAGTTTATAATAAAGGTGACACTTGACAAGAGTGGGAAAAAAAAAGATAGAACTGACAAAAACTATAAGGGCAATTAGTTATTCAAATGTAAAATATAAAAAAAGCTGAATTTTTACCCAAAACTTTCACAAAAATTGGTGCAGTGATGTTGGGGACATAAACAGGAAGGGAAAAACAATAAAACTTTTATAAGACAACATAGGAGAGTATTATGTAAACTCAGTAATATACTTTTTTGATTCCATAAAAAAGTTACAACACGCATAAGACTGAAAATTGAATTACATTCAAATTAAGAATTCTGTTAAACAAAAGATATCATCCAGAGAAGGATGACTTTTCAACATATATCTTGAAATATTTAGATCCAGACTTTCCAAAAGTCATCTACTAACAAATAGAGAAGAAACAAAAAAAAAGAGTTAATTCAAATAGGTACTAAACAAATGGATTAGCTGTCAGGTAAATGTGAATTAAAAATACAGTAACAGAGCATTACATATCCACTAGACTGGCAAAAATTCAAGTCTGACATCCCCAAGTGTTGGCAAGCAGGTGTTACAAACAAACATTTGTACACATATAGATTGCTATTTGTTCTGTAAACCGGTAAAGTACTTTGGGAAAGAGTTTATGATGATCTAGAAAATTTGGATACACATGTTTCTTTTAACCAATCCTATATTTATGTTTAAATACTAAAGAAACACTTAGATAAATATACCAAGAAAATATTATCATAGCACTGTTTACAGTAGTGAATTACCCATTAAAGCTTAGGTAGACAACCGAAGTCTGGTAACAAAAAGGAATGAGACACAGAAATGAAAGTCAATTAATTACATCTACATTCATTGATACATCTGCACCTTAGAAAAGTAGTAATGAGTGAAAAAAAAAATCAAATCACTGAATAGAGTATAATTCTAGTTGTAGAAAGTAAAATACAATATGCAAAAAGTAAGCAATAATTTCATTTAATATTATAATATGGTTAAAATAAAGCAAAGCAAAGAAATGATACCCAAAATTCATAGTAGTGATTTCCTCAGTTACAAGGGAATAAAATGAATTCATGAATAAGAGCACAGGAAGTTTCAAAAGATAATATTGTATTTTATAATTTTGGATCCATACATAAATATTTTTTGAATCATGATTATTTGTACCTTACTTAGAAATATTTATGAAATCTACTGAATAGTTTATAAAATAATTCAAAATATTAAAATAAAGTGAATAGCCTAAGTAACCTTCATTTATTCAATAAAATTAACTTAGAAGGCAATAATGTATAAAATCAGCACAGAATTAAAAACTGGAAATAAGTCAGTGATACAAAATTTTGTACCATATCAAATAATTTTTAATATTTATTTTTATTTATTTATGCAAATGAGAACTGGAGTATAGGCTGGAGGTGCAGGGGGTGACAGCATTCACCAGAGAGAGAGTGGGGAACAGAACAGACAGGTCTATTGAAATAAACTGCTGAGGGGAGCATTGGGTGAGTCAGGAAAGGTTTGCTGTGCCATGTTAGTTAGCTTCATAGAGCAGGATCGAACTTATGCCACAGTGGCTGGCAATGGCTTGATAGCACTGAGACTTTAAGCCCTGCACCACTATAGAGGCCTTCCCACAGCAAATATTAACATTTAAACAATTTTTTTTTTCCATGAAAGTGATGAGCCCATTCAGGGCTCCTAAATTTAAATGTGTTTTAGTGTCAGGAAGGTCATTTGGTAAGTGTAGTCTGCCAATGGGAAGAAAAAAAGATGAAGAGAAAAATCCTAGATAAAGAAAACAGCAGCCCATCTGCTCCAGCCAAGTTTTGCTCATAGGAATGGAGGGTTGTATTGCTCTTTCTTAAGAAAACATCTTTTTTTTTTACTGAGATCCCCTACCTTTTCAATTAATTTTTGGGACTACAGAAAGATCCCCTGGTCTACAAAATAAAATACAAACTCCTGGACATCCCATGCAAGGCTGTTCAAACTCTGTTCCCAAATTACCCTGTGTCTCCTCTCAGAACCCCTGCTCTGTTCATCCTTCCTGAATACGCCATGTTCATTAAGTTCCAAGCTGTGTCATGTCTAGGTCCTGGGCCAAACCCTGATCCAAGTTCACTCACCTCTAGTGAGGGCACTTAAAGCCTTGTCCACTTACGAGCCAGCTTAGTACCTGCAGGACAACGTCAGCATTGCTTACTCTGTCTCCTTTTCTTGGTTCATATACATGCAGGCTGTCCCTGACTTTCGTATTTTCAGTTGCTGAACAGCCAACACTTTCATGCATTATACATAGACACTCCAAAGTGCCTTTTGTATGCCAAATCCAGACTTTCGTACATCAGCAGATCAACGAACATTTTGCACTAATGTGTGGTGGCACTGCCTGACAGCCAAGAGTTCTGTTTGGGCAGCCATGCCATCTTTGTCTGTAAGAACAGGCTTTATGTAATTATTTGAATATTTTTTTGCTCTTTGCCCTTATTATTTTGCCAAAATGAGTGGAAAATGAACATTGAAAATGCTGATAATAATGATAAAAAGCATAGGTCTCATACAGCTGAAACAAAGATGAAATCATTAGCATTCCTATTATGGCACATTTTTAACCCCAATCAGGTGCTTATTAGATATTAGCCCAGTCAACTGTGGTTCAATTATGAAGGAGAAATTTAAGATTAAAGACCCTGGATAAAATGTTGGAAATAAATTGCTGAAGACTCTGTGTAAATGGCAAGGTATAATTAGAGATTATTCATATAGTTTAGATCTTAAGGAGGAAAGAAAACTAACATGTGAAGTCTATTATTTTTTACTTTAATATTGTGACTATACTGTGTTTAAGGAATATACTACGTATAAATCAATGGATAATTGGTGAGCTCTTTCATTGGAAATCATAGTAATTTTTACTATATTCCTAACCTTTGGGTACTTTTGTTCCACTTGTTCTCTCATTTGCTCTCTCATTCACATATCCTCGTGTGTGAAGAATTTAGCCTTGCTCATCCTCCAGCTGCTAGCTACTGATTCTGATGTGGAACCTCAGTGCATATCTTGCCACCAACAAAGACTGCATGACCAATCTGGAACAAAAATGGAGTGTGCCCTGTGGAGTGAAGAAAGAATACCTCAAGTATTAAAGAGTAAGAGAAAGAGTTCTAGCCATTTTTGACCACATTATGTACTATGTACATGTCACTTTATTTGCCTACATGAAGCTCTCTTACAGATCATTAAACAGAGAAGGAAAATGAACTCAGAGAGTTTATATAACTCACCAGAGGCCATACAAATACACAAGAAGTTGAGCTATAATGTTAAACTGATTGTATCTCAGTCCAAAATAGACCCTCCTTTAAAAAATCGATTCCTTCAATGAGGGCGTTGTCATGAATATTGGTCAAGGCTATTATCAAATGATCAGCAGATGTATGATGTGCAAGTTCACCCTTTAAACTTGTCCCTCTCTCTTTGATGATTTCGTCTTTTTTCCCCAGAAATGAGTGCTGTAGCCATTTCTCAAATGGTTGGTTTGAATAAATGCTACAAAGAAACATCTGATTCCTCCATCCAACCAGTGGTGGTTTTCTTTTTTAACATGTTTCACACAGTTCACCTGGAATCAAAGTTTTCTGGCTCTTATTCTTAGGAGCAAATTTTCTCTGAGTGTATTGAGTGTATCTTCTCAAATTCTTCCATTTAAGGACTACTGCAATTTCATAATACACAAAAGAGGAAAATCAAAATAAAATCTAAATTTCCATATTGCTCATAGTAATTGCCATGTGGTGTCATGGGATAATAGCAAAGCTATCTTTGTAGTTTATAAATTGGTGCTGAAATATATGAATGGATAATTGGGGACTCTCCTTGTGGATGTCTCAGTCCCTTGCTTCAATTTCTCAAAATCTTTCTTTACTAAAGGCTTTCCAATTCATGCCTATAAATTGAATACATTTTAAATCTTAAGGTTTTCAATAGTTACCTGTAAAGTCATCAGCTTGTTTTCCTTGAAGTCTCTTTAACACTGAAGAGGCACGTGGTTCCTGCTCTATCACTGTCCTGTTCTTGGTTCTTAAAATAGCCAATTACCAGAGATTGTAAAGTCTCTGCTCTCTGGTTGCATCATTTACTTGCCTCTAACTACTCTGAGCAGTTGGCTGCCTCTTGCTGATATTGTTGGGGCCCCCTCAGATAGAAAGGGATCCCTTGAAACTGCTGTGCAAGTGCTGCTGCTAACAGCTCATATCTTCAACCTTTTCAACCCCACAAAGTGTTACACTTACATTACTGGAGGTACATGAAGCACCACACTTAGGTCGCTCCTAGCCAATCATTACATAATACAGCATACAAAACTGATTCCCTAAAGTAGGACATAACCTCCAGTGCAGGTTTTGTTCTTAGTGCTTCCCCGTGGGATCAGACTAAAATTGAGAACTTAAAACTAACTCCTTGTGGGCCCTCCCTGGTGGCACAGCAGTTTAAAGCATTCCACTAAGAAGCTTAAGCCACTTCCGCATGAGTTCGATTCCTGCCTGCCCCGGAGGAGATCCACATGGTGCAGCAGACCTCTCCTGACCCGCCCACTGCTTCCCTCAGCAGTGTACCTCGTTGATCTGCCTGTTCTGCTCCCCGCTCTGTCTCTGGTGAATCCTCTCACCCTCAGCATCTCTGGCCTATACTCCAGTTCTATATGAATAAATAAATAAACCTTTAAAAAAAAAAAAACCTAACTCCTTGCTTAGTTTATTAGTTTTTCCTCTTTTCCTGTTCTCCCTTCACTAATGTAGGGATTTTTTCTGAACATGTACTCTGTTTGCATTAGAGACATTGTCTTAGTTCAGAATCTGTTTATCGAAAATCTGATATAAGAAAAGTTTTAAACCAAAACAAAGAGTGTATGACTTCTTTTTTTACTGAAATTAGTGGCCATATCCAGTTTATTGGCTGTATCACTCCTAACTTCTGGATTGTGTCATTTGTTCCTACAACCAGTCACTCAATCCATCTAGAATTGAAAATGAATGTGCAAATCTAGTCTGATAATTTCAAAATGACTCCCTGTCCACTGTCTTGGCCAAGCTCCTAGATGCACACGCTTCTCCCCAGGATGACAATGGAACTGTCTTCTATTGCTATGTGGGGATTTGGAGTATCAAGACTATAGGGGCTATGGATCTGTGGGTAACTGAATGAAGCATCTTGGATGAGAAGCAGGCTCATGACTAGAAAGATAGTTTAAATATGTCAACTGCAAGAGGTAAAAATAAGTTACAAAGAAAAGGTTTTACCACTGGATCAAAAGATAGGTCGATGGTATGGAGGATGAACTCAAGATGGAGCTTGGTACAGTTCAGGAAGCAGTGATACCCAATATGTATGTCTTTGGTCTTGGACTGAAAGGTGGACTTCTGCATCTACAGAGCTATTTCTCACATTACTGAAGGCTGAAACCCTATCCAGTTTCTTGGAGGTCAATTTTACTCTTCTCTTCTAATTCTCACAGTACATTTTTGGAAGCCAAGCCCTTCCTAATCATTATGTCATGACCTTTTAAACTTCTGTTAGTTGCCTCACCACCCAACACCCGCATGGAAAGCTTTCACGGGCTATTATTCTCTGAGTATGCGACTTCCTTGCTTGAATACAGCCATAAAAAAGCTGATTTTCCTCTATCTTGTACCCTAAACTTTTCCAAACACTATTCTGTGGTCAAGCAAGAAATAATATGGCATTTTGTAACATTAATTGGACCATTAATAATATTTTCCTATTTCTAATAATATATGTTTCTATCTTCCCCGCTAGATGTAAGATTTCTAGAAAATCCATATTAATATCTCTTGAAATCTTAGTGTTTTTGTTGAGAACAGAATTTGTGTAATTTCTTAGATAATTTAACAACATATATTTATTTTGCAGCGAATTACTGTGTACTTTCTCTGCACTGGAGCTTTTTCTCTCCCCAATGGTGTATGTGCATCACTTTTGATGATACAAACGTGATGTCTTTTCATGAAATTTTACATGAGATTGAGCAAAAATTATCAATCCATAAATAAGCAGGTTAAATTTCATAAGTAAATAAAAGAGGCAGATAAAAGAAATTGATTCATGTGGAAGCAGTGACTTATTAGTAAGACTAGAGAGTGAGTTGCCTGAAGAAGTGAGATTTGTTCTGAGAAATGAAGGATCAGAGACAGACAAGGCACATGAGAGGAGGCATCAACCAGTAAAATACTCCAGAGCTAAGAAACAGAAAGATGCTAAAGGAACAGATCATGCCAGAGGCCCCTGAGGAAATGAGTTCTACCATATGCAGGCCGAGAGCCAGGCTCAGGCAGCTCACTGAGTCACTAAGTCTCTGATGATCTCACCACAACTCTCAGCACCAACTGCATGGCTTGTAAGGACGAGGGCAAGGTAAAGATATGTGAAAATTCAATTTAAAGTACCAAAAAATATGGCTCATTTTGCTTTCCTCCTCAACTTCTCTTTCATTTGTCCTGGTAAATTTATTGTTTTGTTGTGTCAGGCTTGTTTGTTTCTTGCTATTTAACATCTCACGCCCTCTCATGGGGCCACAGGCTAGGCAAGCATGTGGGAATGCCCAGAGTGGCCACCACTTCTCACCTTCTCCTCCCCACAGCTATGACCCATCTCAGACACTGAGGTGATGTCAACTCTCTGACTCAGAAAAAATGTTAAATTTGCATTTTCAAAGGAAAAACTAGGTTGTGGAGAGAGGAATGCCTTGACTAGTCAAATACGTGATGAAAGTACTTGAAACATCATTATCAAGGTATAATGAACCTAAAATGATCAGTAGTTCATATTTCTGCCTACAAGAAATACTTAGCCTGTATTTAAATATAGTCTAGCCAAAGCTGATGAACCTCCCTCCCATTCTTTATTTTTTATTTATTTTTTTAAACTAAATTTCTAGTTAAAGTCAGAGATTTCTGTTCAAAATTTATTAGGTACCTACCTTGTGCCAGGCACATACCTGAATACATTAACTCCAAAACTGAAATGTAAATCATAATATAACTTAATCATGGCTTTTTATGTAGTACCATATTTTAGGAGGAGGGTTCTACATTCTCCAGAAACTGAATTTTTAATTTTGTTATATTTTTAATGTCTCAAGCAGCACTCCATCTTATTTAACACCACAAAATCTAAGACAGGTATGATCACCTGCATCTGTAGATGAGGTAACATAAGAACAGTTTGTAGCTAAATGAAGAGATGTACACAGGGAGACTGCATTCTGAATACTGTATAATATCACTATACAGGCTGTGTCCCTACTTCTTCAATAAATTACTCTGTCTTTTACTTGCATACACAAGTACTCAACAATTCTGGAATACTCATCCCCCCCAAAAAATATAGCTTGTTCATATTCAGTTTTAGAGGGGCTGTACTAAATTATTTAAAACACCAAGAAGAAATTTTGAATGCAATGCTAGTGAATCACAACACTTGTATATAATATTGGCTATAAATTTTAGACATAAGTGCCTCACTGAAACATTCAAAAGTAAGCATGGAATTGGGCTCTTCAAAAGACAAGTTTGTGACTTAATGTTATTTACTGTCATATTTGTTAGAATCACATCTCCAAAAAACTCTTAACAGTTTTATGTGTGTGTTTAAAGAGAGGTCTATAGATCAGTCGGTGAGTTTCTGAATACATCATAAGTCTCAGTGCATTCCCAGAGATCTGCTGATTAAAACAGTATGATATTAATTATGAGCACATCTGCCACTCTTAGTTTTTATTCTTTTGCTTGAAAGAGGAGTGTAGTAATTCAGACCTGTGTGTGTGATTAGATGCAGCTATAGTACATGATGTGCGAGATTTAGATATATTTATGAAACATTGATAAGATGAAGCAGTTTACTAGAAAACATAGCTTGCCCTGGAGATTAAATGTTTAAAGTAGCAAAAAGTTGTTTTTAAAAGCTTAACCTTAAATGAAACAGCATATGAGGTGGATGAATGTGAAAAAAAAATAGATAGCTTCATTGTTTCTCAAGAACAAAAGTATTTATAGTTCTACTTTGTGACTCATCACTGTGCTGTAAAATATTTAGGTTATTAGTCATAACTACAAAAAGATAGAATAGAATAGCTTAATGTTAGCACAAAGGACAAGGTGAACAAGCTGGAATTCTACTTGTGATACTCATATTCACAAGAAATTGGACAATATCTAATTTTTTGCTGCTTTTCATTTGCAAAAGTCAGCCTGTTATTTAAAGCAAGTGATAATTCATGTGTCTCGAATCTAAAGCTGTCAAAACAGGTAAAGTGGAAACAAGGGATAGTGAGTGAAGAAAAATAACTGGTTGTAATAAATTTCCCTTTATTTATTCATTGATATACATTTGTAATTATTATGAATATATTTGCTTTGGGGATTAGTAAACTTTTTCCAAGGGTTTCCTTGAAGCAGTTGTTTTCCAGTTAAGATGAACATCAAAAGGAAACCTGCATAACATCAAACATGGAAAAAGTACTTATAATGAATGACAAGATCAAGATGATATAAACCCTCTAACTCAAAAAGCATTTTTATTTTTTCAAATTAGATGGGTATATTTAAGCAATAATTTATTGACAAAAAACACTTCATTTGTAGCCTTTTTATGGCCTTTTTTGTGAAGTAGTATATTCCAAGTTGAAGTTAATCTTCCACAAAAATATTATCTTAAAATGGTAATTACGGCTTGCTCCAAACCATTTCAAGAACAGAGAGAAAAATTATGTCAAAATGCCACTAACTTTCAGTTTAATATTACCTTAATGAAAACTAAGATTTTATTATTAGGAAGTCCATCCTTGAGAAAGATTTTATGTGACCAAATTTTTAGACTTCTTAATTTTTCTAAAAATTAAATATTGAATACCAGATAACACCCTTTTATGGATGAAAATAATGATAATTGTCTACTGTAAAATACTGTTAGGTAACTGTTATCAGTTTAAAATTGTGTTACACGTAGCATATATCTATATCAAAATATTGATATATCAAATAAGCTTGGTGGGACTGGTTTCCTGTAAGATGGCAAACTCTTACTCAATATTGGCTTTATTTCCCAGCAGAGCAATACTGAGCAATACAAAAAAAAAAAAAAAAGGCTGCAGGAAGTGAATGGCTTTCAATTTATTTAAAAAAGGTTAACGATTGAGTATTATTTCTGGAATAGGTCTGAGTGTCTTACATGGTGGCATTCTCAACCTGACACACTTGCCATTTTGGCCCAGACAAGTCTTTGTGTTGTGTTGTGGGGCTCCTCTTGCACTGTCATGTTCAACAGCACACCTGGCCCACTATTTGCTAGTAGCACTACCACCACCCATCACCCAGAGCCTCAGAGAAATCAAAAAGGGGCCTGACACTGGCAGCCTGGAAGACATTGAGACCATCATTGTAGGTGTTTGAAACCAAATGCTTCATCTGCAGCCTATATCAGGACACGTGTACAGCCTCAATCATATGGCAACGATTTTAGTTAAGTGATTCATTGCAAAGATCAAATTGAGGAGATGGCCTTTTGATTCCTATCTCATAGCCCTGATCAGCCATTATAAAGCTGAGAAAAATAAAGGAATAGAAGGAAAGACATAAAGCAGATTAAAGGATACTATCTAAAAGAAAAATTGGGGATGGGTTTCTAGAACTCAGCTTAAACAAATAGATTTAAAACCTGATTATACATGCAAGAGGGCATTTTCCTCAGTAGCCATCTCACATGAGATTATTGAGAATAACAAACAGAGCAGAATCATGACTTAACTAGGGGACTATAACCTATCCCCCACCTCTGCTCCACACCTTATATTTGCTATAAACCAAGGATGGTGGACCATTTCTCACCCCTCCCTTTCCTAATTAGTATATTCTATTGCTGTGTTTGGGGTGACGGATAGAGAACACATATATATTTTTTCAAGTTTGGGGACTCTGGAGAAATGACAACACAATTGAACCTAATTTAGAGGCTGTTATGAGTCCCAGATTCCTGAGCTTGGAGTTGAATTCAGTGTCTGATTTCAATTTCATAGATTTTAGATGTTCTCCCTTGATGGTTTGAAGTTTCTTCTATGAGTAGGATGCCAGAAGCAAATACATATTTTGTGACTGAAACATTGGTCCTCTATAGTTCCCAGTTTCTCTTTATACTTGCACTATCATAGCAGATCTACAGGGAACTACAAGCAGAAGTGACAGGATTCACCTCCAGGTTGAGGCAGTTTAGAATTCAGTGCCTTCTATAAATCTCCCCTCGGCTGCCCCCTTGAAAGCCATGTTTTGAGATGGTAGCAGAACAGAGTGCAGTAAACCTGGATCTCTGAGTCACTGCTTGGGCCACCCTCTGCTATCATTACTGTGTTAAGTCCCTGAAATTACAGGGTATACTTGTTACTGCAGTCCAAACTACCCTTTCCTCCCTAGTACAGTCCTAGTTCTCTAACAAAGCACACGACCATCATTATTGCTACAAATATGCCACTATTTACTTAGCTATAAACAGAGCTGACTGCTAGTTGAGAGACACATTCATTTACAAATCATTAGACAGTACGCTGCAAAGAAATGAGAGTGAGACAGACCATGGAGCTGATTTCAAGAAGCTCCCACACTTTTCCAAGTCATTGAAAAGCAATACAGTAAGTATGCTTCCTCTTCATAATATAGTCATTAACAGCTGAAAGGTTCATTCAGTCTTCTA
This sequence comes from Condylura cristata, assembly GCF_000260355.1. Lineage (NCBI taxonomy): Eukaryota > Metazoa > Chordata > Mammalia > Eulipotyphla > Talpidae > Condylura > Condylura cristata. The sequence goes on along the minus strand of NW_004567108.1, from coordinate 27,143,913 downwards.
CATAGTATTTTGAATCTACAAACCTCCCACCTCTAACCTTGCAGTTCCATTTTCTGCAATGATCAGAACTATCCTCACCTCTGGCACCAATTTTCTTCTCTTTTAACCAGCATCTTCAGCTCTTCCAGTGGATCTGACATTTTGGCAAAACTTTCAGCCAAATTAAATTTAGCACTTCTGAAATTTTCAAGTCCTTTTTCCTTATAATACCTATTCTTATCGCCTACAAATAATGTAGTTTAGCTTAAAAAATGTTTTAAAAAGTGAAAAGTAAAACACTCCAGCAATAACAAAGAAAAAAAATTAAGTATCCTTTAGCTGCAAATATATTTTCATATAAGGAAATGCACACAGATTTTCTGCACACAAGTCATTTTATTATTTTCATGAATTGTCTCTGTTTAGGAAAAAAAATGCACAGAACACCTTTCGGTTGCCTTTGAAATAGCTATTTGTGATTGGCCTCTGTTTCAACATGTTTAACACCTATTTCCCTCTAAAAAATCTTTCTTCTGATAAAGAAAGTTAGTTATTTGAGCTAACAGTCCTTGTCTCATTCACCCAAGTGAAAAATCCAGAATCATCTTACAGCTCTTCTTCCTCCACCCTGCAAATGATAGGTGCCAAATTCTATGTCACCTATCTATAGCTAACCCTCTGACCTAATCTTTTTTCTCCATTTGGCTTGCTCTACCAGCCCCCTCCATCAATGGCTGTTTAGATCTTCATAAGAGCAGCTGAATTAGCTTCCCTGCCTACAGTATTTTCTTATTTTAGTGCTTCACACCTCTGCCAAATTATTTTTTTTAATATTCAAAAGGGCAGGTCCCTTACTAAAAAGGGAGAGAAAAGTAAAGGGCCCAGGCACAGACACAAGTGGGCATCAAGGGCTGCCCCCAACAGAGAGGCCGCGTGGCTATAGCAGGCAGCCCTGGGAGGACCTGCCTCTGCCTCTTTGCAAAGGAAGGTCAGTGCTGTGAGGCACCTGTACAGGCAGGAGAGCTTCTGAGAAGGATGGCAAAGAAGAACACCTGAAAAGGCACAGGTGGGCAGAAGTCTGCTGCCCAAAATTTCAAACATCAAAACAGCAATCTTGCAATTTTCTTAATTCATCCATCAGATCTCTCCTATGACCCGCTATATGCCAAATTTTCATACTGAACATAAACGTAAATCTTAAAGTCTTTCTATAACTACCCTAACATTCTAATTTTGTGTCACATATCTCCTCTACCTTTTTCCTACATTTCAGAAAATTAGATTGTTCATCATTCCATGTGTTCTTCCAAAGATCTTTTGCTCGCCTCATTCCCTTGGTCAAAATATTCTTCATTTCTCCACTAAGAGTCCACCCAACCTTCAAGAGCCAGCTCAGCAGTTATATCTTCAACAAAATCTCTCCTAGTCCCAGCTGATATTTGACCACCTTTCATAACAGTAAATAAATGTTCATATGTTTTGCTATGGTGCTAGTTAAAATCTTTTGTGTTGCTCTACCTTTATATTATTTTAGTTACTATTAAAATTAATCATAATTTAATAATAATAATTAGTAGCACTAAGTGATTGATGAGTATAAGTTATTTCATATGAAAAGCAAATATGACTTAAAATTAAGTTGATGAAATGTGTTGGTGTATAAAAATAGCATAATCAGTTTCCTGTACCAAACAATCTTTCTGCTTCAACTCTTTCCATTACTTTCTCGTTCACCTTTACCAGAAATATTTGAAAATCTCCATTCTGTAACAGCACAATCCACATGACTTTGGAGGCTTACTACCTCACTATTCTTATGCTGACATCACCACATATGATACCATCTTGGGCAAGTTTCACCCCTGAGTCCTAGATACCTGAACCCTGAATATCAGCATTCCAGTACTTCCCCACTATCGATTGCTCAGTTCCTCTGATATTATAACAGTACACTGCATCAACTCAATCCAGCCCAATCAGGAGCTGTACAGAAAATGTATCTTTATGAATATTTTATTAAATTGATCTCAACAAAAGTCCAGAGAGATTCAAAATCCCATCTTGGTTTCTGCATATATACCAACTTTTATAAACATAGCTGCATATCATCCAGTGTCAATAGAGATAGCAAATGAACTCTCAAGGTGGATCATTTACACTGAATTTCTCCAGACAAATCCACACCTGCTTTTGCTTGCTACCAGAACAAATTATAGAAGGATGTTAAGTAACTATGTGTCTCAACATTAGATGGGGTTAGACTTAAATCTATAACCTCAGCAACCCTCAGTTTGACTACATTCAAAAAATCTATGCCTATGACCTGTTCCATTCCACACATGAAGGTGGTTACTAGAGGCCACAGTCAGAGTATTTTGTAGCTCTTCTTCTCATAGGGATGTATCTCTCTACCAAATAATTTTTAATTGATTAAATAAAAAGTGACTATACTATGAATGTCCATATTCAAAAAGTAATGAAAATGTTAATGCACATATTGAACACTTAATTGAAAGAAGTCTAATGTAAAAAGGAGAATGAAAGTGGCTCTACGATTCTTATCTCCCTTTCTTGGCTAACAGTTCTGGTGTGCCATGGATTGAGGGGATTACCAAGAAAGAGGTCCCTCAATGCTAAGCCAGGATAGCCACTCAAACTCAAACTAGTTTGCTACCCTCAGTTTCACGGATATTAATATGATAAGTCAGTTCTCTGCAAATTCCGAAATGCAGGTACTTGTTCCAGCATTCATTTTGGATTTCACTTCCATAAATTATGGAAGCTAGATACGATATCTGAAAGAATCCGGCATTCATATTTTACCTCAGCAGACCTAAACCCCCTTTCCCAAAGTGTTGGCATCTTTGGGTCTCAACAGAAAGACAGCCGAGGAGGTTGCGTTAAGGAATCAACTGCTCTCTGGTGGTTCAACTGCATTAACTGAAAAAGAACCTTTTCCCTATCTTCTATTTTCTGTCCCAACTCAATCACAAAATGAGAGAAAAACTGTCATGTGGCAGGAGACTTTTCAAACCTCAGATAGATTCTTCTCTTAGTCGAGCCACTCCATTTATACATCTTGGCAGTAGTCATTAGCAGTGAGAACCCTAAAGAGACAACAAAAGAAAAATGTATATGTCTTTTTCAGGAGCTTCTGAAGCGTTGAAAAGTGTTTCTATTTAAAAGCTCCTGACAATGATTGGCAGGATCTGAGAAAACTTCACAAGATGAGCCCAACCTCTGAAAATTATCATCAGGAGAACAGTCATTGGAAAACACCTAATCCATTTTACTACAATTGAAAGATCATGCTGTAATGGTGACTCGCTAGTCCCTCTCATCTGCCACAGGAATAAGGTGCCCAAAGCACAGATCAATGCAGCAGGAGCTCTGAGCTGCTACAAAGGGGAGGAGTTGTAATATTCTGAGCTAACGGACCCAGTACAAACAAGGGGGAGCATGTATTGATTGACTAAATGAGTGATGACTAAAGGGTCCATCAGACCTGTGTCTTCCTTAGCCTCTGACATTTAAAATCAAAAATAGGACAGGCCTAATTTTAAATTTTGCAATTAGGGGATTTCATTTAAATGTGAGGGAGAACAGAGGTGTACATATCAACCCAATTTAGTGCAGACAGAAAAATAGACAGAAATGGAAATTAAAGTCAAATTCAAAATAGACATAATGAAGCCCATTTACATTTGATGTAATAGATGTTTAGAATATTAATGACCCATGCAGCAAAATTGGAGGCTACTGACAGTTTGAGTATATAGCTGACAACTTTTGAACTTCCTTTGTTTTTTTATAAGCATCCTCTCAATTACAAATACAAGACATCATGAAAGAGTTTAACCCAAATTGTATCCATCAAGACATCGAACTTAAGATGGTAAGCTGATTTGGTTATGTTATATATAACCAGTAGAAACTCAGTTGGTAGCTCTGTTTCTTCAAGTGAATAGCCTGAAGGTTAATTCAGAGAAAAGAGTAAAAAAAATGGCCTTTGACCTTTGTTATCAAAAGTAACATACAAAATGCATGAATCATTCACTCTTATTGGTCTTTATGTAGTAATCAAAGAAGATGCCTAAGTCATTTGGTTTGTCAACCAGGCAATAGTATATTTAAACCAAACTAAAAAAGAAATTACTTGGAAAAGAAAGAGACTCCAAGAGGAATAGCAGACATATGCTCAAACTGTGAGATTTCAAATGATATGTCATAAGATATAATATCTAATCACACATATAAAAGGGAACCATTCTTTGTAGAAAAGAAAAGCCAAAGATATTTAAGCACCAGATTAGTGCTAGAGACACCACAAATGTTTTCTGAAGTCATGTAAAGAAATTAAGTGATAGAATATAAACTCAACTTCAAGTCTGATTTTACTATTCAAATATGAATCCACCAAGAAAGATTGATGTCTGTTAGAGCCTGCCACTTTGTTAGCAGGGGTCACAAATTCTAGCAATTACCTGATTTTGAAAAATATTCAAGAACAGATTGGGAATCTTGGAGCCAATGTCTAAGTGAGAACAATAAAAACAATCTTCAGCTGCCATTACATAACTTCTTTCTTCATTATCACCCAGCAGATGATATTTGTTTTTCTGTTTGATTTTTTTGCTTTCTAACCTGAGCCACAGGCCAGATTCTCCTCCTCTGTAACTCTGCAGGGTTGCTCTGGTCTGTACCTTTTGTTGTAATTCTGCTTGGCATTCTAAATATGGTTCACTCTTTTGGGTTTCAACACCTTTATATCCTGACTTTCACCTGAAGAACCTTTACTATGGTGAAGGCCTGAGAATAAGAGGTAGTTTTAGCAGCAGGAGAAATCTAGGGCTATTCTGGGTTTAACACTATAATAACTAAGCTCCTATTTCATAAATGGGTGAGGGAAAATTTTTGAAGAATGAGTTCTATCAATTTTGCAATTCAAATTATACTGTATTGTTACATATAACAAATGCTCCTCACCTCAAAGTAGCATATTACCATATTTTGTCAATATCATTTCAAAAATGTTTTAACAAAGATTAAGTACTACATCCCAATATTGCAATGAGATCTTTCTAGAAACAAGGCAGGGCCTCTGTCATGCCCATATTATACTAACCTAAGCAAGTCTCTTGTCTAAAAAAATATAATTCTTGAAGTGAAGTCAAAATCACTTCATATTCCTCCAATTTTGTTTAATGTACTATTTTAATGTTCCAGGTATTTTACTTAATATCTGTGTGAGGTAGTCATGTACTCCTAAGTACCAGACAGCCTTGACATAACCTTCAAGAGACAATAACATACTCTGTGAATACTTGCAATAGTTCCAATTCATAACTTTTTTAGCTCTCTTTGATGATTCATGTTAAGGGCTGGGCACCGGAAAGGATATTTTGCTTCAGTCATAAAAATAACCAAAATTATTTTTTTTTTAGCCATACATTGCAACATGCAGAAAGTCTCTGGCAGATATCTCTTACCATTTGGTCCAACTATACTTCCTGAAGACACTGTATGAAAAGAAGTAGCTAATTTAAGAAAGAATCTATCCCTGGTAAAACAATACATACAAAAGCAAAAAAAGAAATCATCCAGTTTCTCTAAAACCTTGATCTTGGAATCTGATTTTTAAATAGAAAACTTAAACAAAAGTTACTAGCTCACTCATTTTACTCTCAATATACTTACAATAAACTTAAATTAATGTTAAAGCCAATGAAACACATTCTAAGTAAGCTCCTCTACACACTCGGATTCTACCCAGAGTAGCCTTGAGGATGTATTGTTTCCTTTGTCATCAAAATCGTTTGTACTTAAGCATTTATATTCCAGGTGTAGGTGTATTTTTCAGAGATTTACTGTAAGTTTTCCAGAGACTTATTAAGATGTAGACGGCCTCCTTAGTGTAAGAAGACAAGCTATTCTGAAAATAGTATAATAGACAACATATGTTTCCTTTGTACATGGGTAGGAAATTGACATTGAGAAGCAAATATCTTCTCTTCTCTACTCTGATTTAATTCATCTCCTTTAGAGAGCATTTAAATTTTAATTTCTCAGTAAAAGGCTGAGTGTTTATGATTTCCCTTTTTAATTTAAAAATCAACATCCACCCAAGGGAAGTAAAGTACTTATTTACAGACTCGCTACTCTGATCAGCTGGCAGTAACTATTGGGGCAAATATTCTCAGTCCTGGAATCAGCTCACTGAGAATGGTCTCAGGATCTGAAGAAGTAATATCATAAAATAAGCTTAAGATTCTCATACTTTCTGAATGCTTCTGAGTCTGATTCAATGGGTTAATATTTTACTGGAAATGAAGATAAAACTTGAGGAGGATAGCATAAGGAATGTACTTATGGGGGAATTTATTTTCAACATTTCTAATGGTACTATTTGCTTGTATTTGTAATATATAGAGAAGCACTCTAGAGCAGCAGTTCTTCAAGCGTAGTTCTTGGATCAGCAATTGCAACATCTTTTGGGAATCAAATGTAAAGTCCCAGGCCCAGTCACAGATCCATAGAATCAAACTATTGAACAAACTTTCCAGGTTTTTCTGATATACACTCAAGTTCAAGAAACATTTTCCTAGATTGTCAGCTAAAGAGTGTAGTAAATTCAGTAATACCGAACCACAAAATACATTTTAAATACTATTTAAATTTATACCATGCTATGTAAATGTAAAAACAAAGTATATTCAAATGCTTTAGTCTTAATTTCTTAATTGGTCTCTCAATATTATAGTGAGAGATTGCGGAAACATTAGTATTTTTAATTTAGAAGATTAAATTGTATTTGAGAGAGAGTAAGTAAATTCCTCAAACTCACAAAGCTTGTTAATAAGAGAATTAGATTAGAACTAGATTTGCAGGCAATAAAACATGTATGTTGCGACTAAGTAAAGAAACCTTGACCAGAATAGAAGAGACTTTTTATTTAGCAACACCCATTGGAGATCCAAACAATGTTGTAAGTTCTTTTAAAATATTTATTTGAGTAGTATTTGAAAACGCTAAAAATCATATAAGGGTTTATATGGTACACTTTTATTTTAAATAGATATTCAAACTACCTCTACCTCTGACCAAGATCAAGTTAAATGTATTTTAACACTAACAAAATCCCAGTTAATAAAATTGTATTAGTAAGTGGAATAATCATTTTATTTACACACACACACACACAAAGCTAAGGGTCCCAGATGGCTTCAAAGAATTCTATTTTCATAAATGCATAAAGAGAAAAAAGACTTAAGTTTGTGCTAATTCGAACACTTTTGAATATTAATTGTCTAGATTATGGTAATAGGAAGCAAGAATTCTACCTGTTTCCCCTCTGGAAGACAGATTCTAGGTATTCTTCACACCTAAAGTAAATGGAAAACACAACCGGAAACTACTTCTTATCATTAGCTGAAGAAATCTCTTCCAAATTTTTCACAATCACATATTCTAAAATGGTTCCCATCATGACCCACTCTCTTATGCACTCTTTATACCTTTTAAAGGATGTCAACAAAGTTGACACATTTTCAATTCAGATTGACATTATTCAAGACATAGGCATAAATGGTGTTTGTTCAGTAAAACTAATATATCCCAGAATCTGTTAGAATGTCTGATATCTATAGAAATATTAAAACAAAATACTGGGAAAACATGTCTCAGACTGTTGCAGATGTTCTCAGATCCAATAACATCTCTAGAAAAAAATATGTGTGAGCTGTTTCTCTGAATGACATAGGAGAACAATTTAAGAATTTAGCCCAGAGTTTCTCAAACAGGGATCTAAGAATATATTCTGGAGGATTACAAGGCCCATAGAATGAATCTTTCTTTATAGTATTTGTCATTTTAATGGAAAATTGGTACAAAACCTTAGCAGCTATAAAGAGGTCTGAAGTGATCATTCACAATTGTATTAAACTATTTTTCAGAGGTTGAGTATATGATTCTTATGTCATTACTTCTGAAACTAGGGTTCAAGGATGTATATCCAATAAAGTTATGATAATCTCTTTTTGTGTTAAGGGTCTGTTCTGCATTCATATTTGAGAAACAGTTGAAGGGATTTAGTCACTGCCTAAAATTTCAATTTGGAAAAAAGAAAAAGCTTCTCCATCATGATGTTTGAATGAATAGCAAATATTATTTTAAAAGCAGAGCATAGAGGCAATGGCACACTCTAGTTATATTTTCATGTAGCATTGGCAGAAACATTTTAACCTCACACTGCATGCCATCAGGAAATTGCCCCAGTTCGTCAAGGTATAGTTATAATATAAATCAACCAATTTACTTGGTTTTATTATTATTTTTAAATTCCTTACAGTCCAGTCTCCCCTAATTGCCTGTACCTGGGCCAGACTGCTCCCCCTGAATTGCATGTGGGTACATGGTGGCTAATTTCACAATATAGGCAATGCAGGCTCAAAACAGCTATTCAACAGGCAGAGTCTTAGACACAAAATAAATCTGTCATCTGAAGATAGTCTTTGAAGCAATCTTAGTGTACTGGTGTCTAAGCCTGCATGTGAAGAAATATGGCGGGGAAGAGAGTAATGTATTACGGGAAGTGAGAAAATATGTAGGAAATACAGTATTTTTCATCATTGTCTGCAAAGTATTCATATTTCTACATATTGCCGATATTTCGTAACTTAATTTATAACTAAAACCCAGCAGAATTCTTAAGCAAAAATGTAATCCTGGGCCCTCCCTGGTGGTGCAATGGGTTAAAGCACAGCACTAAGAAGCTAAAGCCACTTCAGCTTGATCCCCACCCAGAGGTGATCCACATGGCACGGCAGACCTCTCCTGACCTGCCTGCTGCTCCCCTCAGCAGTGGACTTCATCAGTCGTCCTGTTCTGCTCCTCACTCTGTCTCTGGTGAATCCTCTCACCGCCCCTGCATATCTGGTCTGTATCCCTTTTCTGTATGCATAAATAAATCTTTTGAAAAAAAGTAATACTTCTATGGCATATCAAAATGTAGATAGTAAGATTTCTCAGTGACTGAGAAGAGTTACAAGTATAGAAACAAAGGAACTCTGATGCTGAATTTCAACTCTAAGTATCAATATGAATTTGTAGGTACAAAGAAAGGTGACAGATTACAGGTAGCTGTAGATAAGTAAATAATCAAATAAATTTGTGTCTCTGTGGTATGTATTTTCTGACACAACCTAAAAGCCAGGATACTCCAGGAGAAGCGACCACACCTAGCCTCCATACCTGTTAAACATCATTTCTTACTAAAAGGAAAGTAAGTTTATGGAAATTTAGCTAGTGTTGGGGCTGGGAAAATATAAAATGCTGGAATCCAGAAAGAAACTGATTGACCTCATTCCCATTGGGCAAGTTAGGAAAAACTGTGTATCAAAATAAATGATGCTAGTAATGACTTATTGGATCAAATGGCTATAAAGATCTAGGAAACCATTCTAATATAAATAAGTAAATAAATAATGAAGAGGGAAATGAAAAGCACACATTTACAGAAAAAAGCCAACTGATGAATGTAGACATAAATATGGAATAGAAACTTACTCAGTAGAAACAATCATTGCAATATTTGATTCAGATACAAATCATCAGTGGATACTAAAACTAGAGGGTGAATATTTGATGAGACAGGATATATACAAAGTCTTAAAGTATCTCTCCACAAGATACTTATCAATTATGGAGAGGAAATAGTAACTTTATGGGAGAAAACTGGCAGACACCACCTTAACCAAATGATAAAACTTAATTCACCAGTAATGGGACCAATGGCTAGCGTGCGTCTCCTGAGAAGGGCACAACGTCACTTCTGTGGTATTCTGGCTAAAAATGCAGAGGCTGAACCTAATCATGAACATCCGAGGAAGCAAAATTGAGAGACATGCTACAAAATAACTAGTCTGTACTCTTCAAAAATGTCAAAGACATGAAAGACAAGTAAAAGATGGAAACTGTTCCAGAACAAAGGAACTGAAACTAAGGAAACATGGCAGTGAATGCAATTTAGGATTGCAGAGCAGGAAAAAGGAAATATTGCTGGGCGCTATCATTTTAATAAGAACATCTCACCTGCCCTGGACTCTGTTCTCTCCAAAGACTGTTCCTATTGAAAATTAGTATTGTATATGTCCAAAACCAGCTCCCAAATACCAAAGAATCTGCATTCTACCACTCCACTTTCAGAGATCCTATCCTCAAGAGTATAAGTCAGAGATCAGGTAAAGACTTGACAGGAAAAGAGCTTTGGGGGTGGGGTGGCGCATTGTGTCCCAGGTAGTGTGTGCTGAACTACACTCAGTACTGAGATCCTCCTCTTCTGGCTTCTCTCCTGGTATCTCTGCCAGGCACCAGCATGTCTTCTGAAGTAGGGCCCAGTGTAGATTACCAGGGCATCAGCTTTCCATGGAGCAGGTGGGCTTTCCATAAAGCTCTTCCCCACGGAATCATCACTGATCAGAGAGAAAGTGACAACCATTAGCTTTAATTCTGTCAGTTGGCCAATGAACTCATCAATCCTTTCAGTTATGGCTTCTCAGTTTGTTCTATGTATATGGCTGATCTTGCACTAGCCCAGAAATAGCAGAGTTGAACCATCCTTCATTAGCGGTCAGAACTCCCTTCTGGAGATAGCAGGAATTTCAAAATCCAGCTCTGGGATACTTATGGTAGCAGTTAGTGTTCACTAATGGTCTGTTCATGTCATTCTGGATCTGGATAGCCTGGTTCTGGATCCTGCCTGCTGAATGATATCAAGATTTTTGCACCACAGTGTTCACAGAAAAAGGAGCTCAAGATTACTTCTGCAAAGAATGGCATCTTGAAAAGAAGGAGGCTCTTCTGGCACAAGGATTCCACCTGAGTGAGCTGCTGCTCCTAGTTCTCTGAGCTGGGAGTTAATGAGAGAGTTAGGAGTTAGGTAGTTGGTTAGAATGGGGGGGGGCGGGATGCCACCCCAAGTACACTTAGCCTATTTATCAGTCAGAATAAGGAACAACTGGTTGGAGTCAGATTGCCCCCAACTAGTAAAATTGAACAATAACACAATGTTAAAGCAAAGTTCAAAGGTCATTTAAAGATAGCAGACCAGATAACTGATCAGTGGGCCTCAGTAACCAGACTCCAAGGACCCAACCAATCAACACGAGGCACAACACTGAGACACGAAACAGCTTGTTCCTCACTCATTGCCCATTATACCCACATAAACACCTGCTTCTTGCCCCTCAGCGGAACCCATTGGGACACCTCTCTGCTCAGAGAGCTTTCCTGTCCTTCTCTTCACCTGTCAATAAATGTCTTGGTCTTTTGTATAAGTGTGGCCTTGAAGTTGAATTCTTGCTGAGACAAGAACTGAGAGCACCTGGTGGTCCTTGGACTCCCAGGCCCAATTCAGGGGACTGCAAAAACAGCCTGGTATTGAAGGCCAGGCCTGACAGTAGTAGGCCCCAGCACCTCAGTGTCACAACCCCTACCTCTGACAAACCTCTACTCACCCGTAGCTCCAGCTCAGAAAAAAAAAAAAAAAAAAAAAAAAAGTAAAATAGTATAAAGGACATTGCTAGAATAACTGGCAACATTTGAGTAAGTTCTTTATTACTTGCTACATATTTTTATAGGGAGAGGAAATTAGTGTGCCTTAATTTTCTTAGGGACTCTAGTTAGGCCTGAAAATACAATTGACAAAGTTGTACTAACAGAAGAAAAGCATACAAATTTTATCAAATTTTCGTGTTTACATGAGCACCTTCACAAGAGAATGAAGACCTCAATAAGTGCAGCAAAACTGTATACATCTGGCCCTCCCTGGTGACGCAGTGGGTTAAAGCACTGCACTAAGAAGCTGAAACCACTTCCGCATGAGTTTGATTCCCACCTGCCCTGGAGGTGACCACATGGTGTAGCAGACCTCTCCTGACCCGCCCGCTGCTCCCCTCAGCAGTGTACTTCGACAGTCTACATGTTCTGCTCCCCACTCTGTCTCTGGTGAAGTCTTTCGCCACCCCTGAGTCTCTGGCCTGTACCCCAGTTCTGTATGCACAAATAAATAAATCTTTAAAAAAAAACAAAACCTGTATACATCTGAGACACAGAAATAAATAAACATGGCTGCTAATAACAAAGCAGATGGGATTAAACTACGAGTTATACATTGTGAAGAAGGAGAAAGATAAGGGTTAGTTTAACAAGATTTGTTTGCACAGGTTCTTGACTTCAAATTTCCTCTCTTCGGTTTTAAGAATATGTGTTTTCTTTCCTCCTAGTGCAATAAAGGTACTTTATTGTGCATGGGGAGATATCAGGAACATATCTGCTGATTTTAGAGAAGAAGGTGCAAGTGTTCTTGGTGGAGAAGGGGATGGCAGAGTTCTACTTTCTCTCCCATTTTCTCAAAATCATCAGCCTATTCAATATGTTTTGCAGCCATATAACTTGAACCCAACCATATCAATACCGATTTCCTAATCTATATAACCAGACTCTCTGGTTTCAAAAGAGTGTATTCTTGGTTTGGTTTCTTTTCTTTGAAATATGCAGAGAAGCATTTGAATATAAAGGGGCAACAAACCTGAATTTAAAAGTAGTTTAAGAAAGGGCTGAGGGAAAATGACCAATCAGAGACTGTCCATGAAGGTTAATTACTTGTACTATCCTTGCAATATGCCTGCAATTTTTAAAATTAGTTTAAAATAGAAAGATAAAAACACACATTCTTCCAAAAGGATAGGAATTTAGAAAACGGTACTGAAAGCTTTACTGGGAAGTTAAAGAATAATCTCAGGAGGAAATGGTGGTACTGTCTCTGCAGGAAACAAGAACAAAGGTGACTTCAAGTTTTCCAACAAAGAGCTTAATCTTCTACTGGGAACTGCACTGAATTAGAAAAGGAAAAATGCAAAAGAATCAGCCATTTTAGTGTACTTAACCACCTATCTTCGCAAACTATAAGGCATCTCCAAGTCAAAACTATGTCTGGTGAACTGAGAAAGATCAGTGCAGGGAGAGGTATGCAGGTGCTGCACAGGACACAGACCGGTATTCTACTCACCCTGAAAGGTATAGTTATATACCCCTGAAAGTAGAGAAAGCCTGACACCATAAAGTCAAATTTCTGGGTGATTTTCAACTATTGGGTCATGAGAACTTAAGAAAAAGATAATACTTCAAGGATCACAAGGTCAAATCAAGCCACTCTGACTTCCTTTCTTTTTCTGAGATGCTGAATGGACTTGAAGGTCTGGATGAATTTATACACATCTAATTTGACTACCAAGAAACCCTTGACAACATTCTATGACAAGTCACCATTAGTAAAAATAGAAGGATGTGGGCTTAAATCACATTCTAAAACAGATAATAGAAGGTATGTTGAAACTCAGTATTTCAAAGTATGCTCAAATTGAAAGTAACAATATAATGTAAATTATTTCATCCTTTTCAGGTACTCCTTGTGGAAATTTGTAGAAAGACAAATCTACTGAGCTTTAGAACCATACCACAGAAGCAAAAATGAATATATCCTCAGGTTTGAATTATTGATTGAAGATAACAAGGCTATTGGTTCAATAATTTTGTGTGATTGTGAAATATGGGAAATTTGGTGACCACTGAAAATAAAAAAGTGACTGTGTTATCATGACCAACACACAGGAAATGCTAGTATTAAGAGGGTATCCTTTTTAAATTATGTATATGTGAATTTTTAGTGAAGATATTCTACATATCCATTCACTACTTTATGTAGAAAATAAATAATACAGCCTGTCTGCCAGAGCCTGGAACCATTCTAGGCACTGGGGATAGTCATCTGTAAATAAAACAGAAAAATTCCAGAATTAAAGGAAGTTCATATAGATATAATTCATTCCTTTGTTTACTTCTCTTTAAATTATAATAAAATGATCCATTATAGTTATAATGAATAAGGATTCATAATATATAAGTGATTAATTTTTTTAAGATGGTGGTAAATAACTGTAATGTTTCACTAGTTGTATTATGATTCACTTAACTATTTCTCTATTGTTGGATTTCCAACTAAGTTTAAATTTTGTTGTTGTGAGTAATATTGAATAGTTTATGCATAAATCATTAGTCCTACTTCTCATTTATTTCCTTATACTATAATCCAAAAAAGATTATTAATGCTCCTTCATATCTTCCAACTGATACTGCAGAAATTGTAAGTAATTATTTTTTCAAGATTTATTTATTTATACATACAGGAACTGGGGTACAGGGAAGAGTATAGGGGGTGAGAAGATTCACCAGATATAGAGTAGGGAACAGAACAGACAGATTTGACTGAAATACACTGCTGATGGGAGCAGCAGGTGAGACAGGAGAGCTCTGCTGTGCCATGTGGTTGAGCTCCCTGGTCAGGGATTGAATTCATGCTGCAGTTGGTAATAGGTTAAAGCTTAAAAACAACCTAACCAATTTTTAGCAACTTGATGGTTAAAAAACAATTTTCTTGAAGTTTTAATTTACACTTTTTATTGTGAGTAAAAACTGATTTTTTTCTATGCTTATTACATTTCATTCACTTAATTTTGTGAATTGTCTGGTATATATTAATTTTATTGGTAAATATAATTAAGTTGTTTGCATTACTTATAAATACTTTTTCCATAGATTGGGAGAATAAATGCTAGAAAAGATAAATTTCAATATAGAAAAATGTAAAAAAAGAAACTTGAATTTATATCTTCTCTCCCTTTGACACACACACAAAATGAATTCCTCACCAGATTGCCCTTCATTGATAAGCTTTTCAGATAATATAAGTAAATAACAACTTCCAATGAAATAAATAAGAGTCCCACTCATATTTATGTGTATATTTTAAGAGATATTGACATTCAAATCCTTTTCAGGAGAGTAACCAGTAACAGAAAAAAGTTTAAAATTATATATATCAGAAAAAACAGATATGAGTATTTTTATATTTATAATTTTTTTTGGTTCTTTTTCTGACTGAAAAGAAGAGACATGATATGTAGCAAACAGACAAATTTTTTGGTATTTCTGGGCACTGAGTTAGTATCACCTCTGCACATGGTAGAATATGAACAATTAAATAATCCTAAGTGTATGTATAAATGAGTGAATGAATGGATGAATGAGTAAGCAGATGAGCCAAGATCAATGAATACAGGTTCCAATATGTTTTTAGTTAACATAAGGATATGTTATCCTTTCTAATCATTAGTTTTCCCAACAAAGGTTGGGCTGTCTCAAGCAACAGGAAGCATCCCAGGATTTTCGATCATAGAAGAGAAGGAATAGGAGTAACAGATGAGTTAGAATCTAGCCAAATATTCAGCAAGGCCTTTCCTATGATTCTTAATTCTATGAAAGAAGACAAAAATGAGGAATTCAAAAAGAATGAATGGAGTGAAATGGAAGTTGAGAAATAGACAAAGCTTCTGATTTCAAACAGGAGGTGAAGGAGAGAGGTTGAAAATGGGATTGTTGTGTAAAGCAGAGTATTTGAAATGATGCTTCAAATGGGGAACATAAGTGTCGAGTGTTCAGATTTAAATGTCTTTGAAGTAATTTTGATCAGTTTATGCCATTTTTTTACATTTTAGAATGAAATTTCACTGCTATTTGGCCAAAACATTGAACAAACAGAAGATGTTAGTGAAGCACATTTCATTCATATTCAAATTTGGGGGGGTGGTAGATAACAATGAATCCTCAATAAATTACATTATCTCGTTGTTATTAGTATTCATCATGTACACATAGCTAGCTTGATAGAATCACTTACTCTAGAGAATGGGTATAATGGAAATAAAAAATCTTCCTCTAAACTTTTATACCTAAGGCATTAACTACAATCATGTTTCCAGCCAAATTAATCAAACAGATATATAAACTATTTAAGACGTTTGAGTGGGAGAGCCAGAGCCACTCTTTCTAGGCTCAGTCTGCCAAAAACCATTGGAGGCGTCTCTATTTCTAATATTAGATACTACAATTGGACCTCCGCCTCCTGTCTCCAGATAACTACTCAGTAGGGCCGACTTTCTCTCAGCTTATGTGAAGATAGAAGAGAACAAGATTTGTGACATTCTGGGATTTTGCCAGAATTTAGTGGGTGGTAGGACCAAGGCTGAAGGCCAAGTGACAAATCCACTAAATAGCTGCACAAAACATACCCTCACGCGTTAGTTGACTCAAGTGTTGTATTATATATACATATATATATATATATATATATATATATATATATTATTTTTTTTCCCCTGAGGCATGGGGGTAGGGAGGAAATAATCTACTTTTTTTCAGTGTCTCTCCAAGAAAAATAGTTCCAAGTTGAGGCTGGTATACTGTGAGGGGAAGAAAAAAAAAAAAACAACTAAAATAAAAAGCTTAGCTGTAGTTCATTAACTTTAATTGGTTTTTGTTGCCTCTCCTCAGGTTTCCTGGATCTTTCAGCCATCTCCTCCCCCAACTCTCTGCTTCCCCTTCTTCTACCTCTCGCCTCCTCCCCCTCCAATCTGGCTTTCCCTCCTTCCTGGCAGCATTTTTAGCTTTAATTTGATAGTAAAAAACTGAATCCAAAGTTACAAAATTTTTCAGATTCAACTACTTTGAAAGAGAAAGAAGTTTTGGAAAAGGAAAAGACATCTCAACTTATAATCAGCTCTCTCTCTCAAAGGCGCGTTCCCGGCATGTGACAGGTGTTCTGTGAAGGTGAGATGGATAATATAAATGCAGGAAATCATTCATCTCCTTCAAAATGTCTTTTGGAGGACTTAGTATAGATACTATTCTGAGCCATGGAGACAAACAGAGAACAAAACAAATCCCCCATTCTCATGGAATTTATAGTTTGCTGGAAAGACAGAAAAAACAAATGAACAACCCAATGTATTAAAACTTGTTAGTAAAAAAAAATGCTCCGTAGAAACAGAAAGCCTAGAGAATGTCTAGTTTCGGGTTGCTGCTTTAAGAAGCTGGTCAACAAAGGCTTCTCTGAGATAGTGATTCTTGTGCAGATACCTAAAGAAAGGAAATTATAAATATGTGATCTTCTGGGGAAGTAGTATCCTAGACAAGGGAACATACAGCAGTAAGAAGCCAATATATTTAAAGTGCAGTTAGCAAGAAAACGAGTCAGAATCAATAAAAGAAAAAAAAATAATTGAACAACTTTCACATTTATCTATTAACATTGGAAAGTTATCTATATGTATAAGCACTCATAATAATTATCAAATCTATCAGTTTCTTTAAAAATTGCTGTATAGAAATTTCCTAAGCATTTTATTCTGAATTGTTATGCTTTTCTAGATTCCTGCTCCAAGTTCCCCACTTCCATTGTTGCAAAATTAAAGCCACTCTATTGTAGACCCTTAATTCAAAGATGAAGGCTAATCTGGATTAAGGGTAATAAGCTAGATATGACTAAAACCTACATCTAGATTGTTAGTTTTTAAGATTTATTTATTTATGCATACAAAACTAGGGTACAGGCCAGAGGTGCAGGGGCAGTGAGAGGACTCACCAGGGACAGATCGAGGAGCAGAACAGACAGATCGACGAAGTACACTGCTGAGGGGAGCAGTGGATGGTTAGGAGAGGTTTGCCATATTATGTGGTCACCTCCCTGGCTGGGAGTCTAACACGTGCTGAAGTGACTTTAGCTTCATAGTGCTGTACTTTAATCCACTGTGCCACCAGGATGGGCCCCAGATTGTTAGTTCTTAAATACTGATAATCGGGCACCTAAAATTATTTAAATAAGCTAAATGAATTTGCATTAGCCACATATCTACTCCACCTAACTCCCTTAGAGGTAGCATCAACTTGATTCAAACATGACCAGGAATGACTGACTGACTGTCTTTTTTACATATCACTATATTTATAATTTCTGTACTATAAATACATGCATTCAGGACATTATCTTCCTACACAGGCATACATAAAGAGAAATGTGTGTAGCTGTGTGTATGTTCCATACTTTTAGCCCATGGGAAACAGGGCTGACTGCATTTTCAAAAACTGTAAGTCTATAAGTACCTGTCTGTTTTAGACCCTCTCAGAATTCCCTATATATATATACATATTCTTTTTAAGACCAAAGGAAAAACAGAAAGGAATGTGAAACTGCTTCTAGGTCCATTGGATGATTTCCATTATCCTTGACTTATTTTAAGCTCAAGGCACATACAAGTGCTAATTTTCATCACTAATGTAGTCCAACCTGATCAACCCAGGCAGAATTGCACCTAAACCTTCAACTTAATTCAGTTTTTCCTAATAGGAGTGGGAGCCAAATCTCGAAGAGAAAAAGTTTTGGAGATATGAAATACTGCAATATTGATGGAGCAAAGACTTTCCTCCATAACCAAGACAATTAGTAATAGTAGAGATTTAATGATTGGAAAGTGATTTTATGTTTCTGAGTCAAGGCACACTCATTTACACAAGATGAATATATTGTATTGATGATTTTTAAGAACTATATAGGCTTTTAAATTCTATCATAAAACTGTGAGTAGATTTGTAAATTTGAAACAGATACTTAGCTAATAAATACATATTACAACTTGCTAACCCTTGGTAATACAGAATACTGGCAAAAACTGATAATTGTTCTGTCTTGGAAATAGATTTAATAAAAGATCAAATGGAAAACATGAAAGAAAATGAGGAAGGATTTTGAAAAATATAAAGCTAGAATAATGAAGTTAAAACAAAATCCATAACATGATTCTGAAGTTATCTAAGCCACCTTATCAATACTGAGAGTCAGAAAAGAACTCCATGTAGTCCAATTCTTGGGAAACAAAGACATGCTATAATTAATAGCAGAAGAATGTGAAGGGAGTCACATTTCTCTAGAAATTACTAATTCCATGGTCAAAAGGATTCAGGATTTTTGCTCTGGTATGGTTTAAACTATTATGGCCATCTAAAATTAATATGCTAAGCTCCCAACTCCCAGTGTGATGGCATTAGGAAATGGGGCCTTTAGACAGAAATTAGGATCAGATGAGGTCATGAGGATGGAGCCCCCAGAAGGGCATATCAGTGCCCTTATAGGAAAAATAGACACGAAAGTACCCTCTCTTTATCATGTAAGGGTGAAAGCTACTTGCATATGAGGAAGAAAGACTTAGCTAATAATTGATGGCCACTTTATCCAGAACATCTCAGCCTCCAAAACTGTAATAAATGACAAATGTCTATTTATGCCACACAGTGTATAATGTTGTGTTACAACAGACAGGGTTGACAAAGTGTCCCCACTGTGACAGCCATGCTATTGCATTGTTCAATTAGCCATGGGAACCAAAAGGTAATGTATTAAATGAATTTAAACCCAGAGATTTATGTGTGTGCATGTGTGAGAGAGAAGAGATAGCTCCTTTACAAACTTCATGTTAAAGAAAATAAGGAAGAAGCAATAAGAAGCTAAGAAGAGCCATCGTAGGTTCCTACATTGTGTACTGTTTCCATTCTACACATTCCCTTTGGACCCAAAACAGCACAGAAAGAATTTCTGTCCTTGTTAAAGGATGGATAGAAATTAGATACATAACCCTAGGCTTAGCAGAGAAATTCTCCCAAACCATGAGGCTCACTTGAAGGATTCTCTATCCAGAAAATACTCCTTACCCTCATGACCAATGGTAAGTATATGCCAGAGTTAATTTCCAATCCTACATGCAGTAGAAATTGTCACTTAGGTCAAAGCTTTCGAAAAATTGAATAACTAGTCAAATTCTTTCAATTCTCATGCTGCTATTTCTGTTAATCCATGTCCCTTAGACTTTTGTGCTGATAAATCGGTCTAACGATTGTCAATTTTTTTAATTATTAAAAAAAGAAGTTTGAGGTTTCTCAGATGTTGTTTCTATTGTCTTTCTAATCTGTTTCTTTAAGTTTGCTAATAGTGATTTTGTTTATGTCCTCTAAAACTGAGTGTATACATGTTCACAATTATATCCCTTTAATTAATTGATCACTTTATCAATTTTATCATTATATGATGACCTACTTTGTTTCTTGTAAATGTCTAAAAGAAGACTAGCTCTCCCTGTTTCTTTTGTTTCTGTTTACATGGAAAAGCTTTCACTAGTCCTTCACTTTCATTCTATTTGTCTTATTAAGGCTATGTGAGTCTCTTGTAGGAAAGCATACGGTTGGATCTTATATATCTTCATCCCACTCAGTCACTCTGTGCCTTCTGATAGGAAATTTTAGTCCACTTGTGCTTTTAATAATTATTGATTAAATATAGGCTTGCCATTTGTTTGGTGTTATTTTGTTTGTCCTTTTTACTTCTGTTTTCTCCTTTGTGATGTGCTTAGATTTCTCCTACTACCTTCGATGTCTCCACCATAGATGTTTGCCTTTTGGTTACCAGGAGGTTTACATGAAACATCTTACATTTATAACAATCAATTGTAAGTTGATGAGCAGTTGAGAGGGTGCCAATTCCCATCAGTGTTCCCAACCAGGAGGATCTCAGTCAGCACACAGAAGCAGGATGATTAGAAGCTGAGCCCTCAGGCAGCATCTGTAGTTAAGCCTCTGCCAAGGAAATGAGGACATTTTGCCTGATACCTTTGTGCTGAGCCCGGGAATATAGCTATAGGGAGGTGGAGAGGGTCTTTGGATTCCATTTCAAAACTGCTTATGTGTGTGTGTGTGTGTGTGTGTGTGTGTACACACTCTATATCTAGATAGATATATAGATAGACAGATATATGTATAGAGAGAGAGGTGAGAGAAAGGTACTACTTAACAATGTGGGAACTAATTGAGTGGGCAGGTGAAACTATATAACTCAGAAGTCAGTTGGGCTCTGAGAGACACAGAGAAGGGCACTTGTTTCTTTTTAGGCTTGCACCAGGGACTTAGGGGAAGACACATGTGGAGTAGAAACATGTAGAGACCCTTGGAAGAGATATGAAGGTGAGAGACACGTGGGTAAGCTTACAACAGGCAGCTGTTATCTTGGTTTGTACATTGATTTCACTCCTTTCACACCAGAATTGTCTAGCCCCTTAGATCCCCTGCCTATGGTTCCCTGCTAGAAGTTGCCTTGGATCTGCCACAGGCTTTTAGGTCCCCAACATCCCTACTTCAGGTCAGCCCTGTTTGGTTGGGAGTTTACCCATGAGGGGATGGGTCACTTTGGGTGTTTTATTGGGAAACTGTTATCCTCTTTTCTGTTCTCTCCCTATGCACACTTACTATTGATGTTCTTTCACACTAAGTATGCTTTGTCTTTGTGCATTAGATTCCTTTAGAACATGAAAGTTCGGGGTTCCTGGGGTAACCCTCAGTCTGTCCACTGCTACCATAAGTCACCTTGGCTACCAGAGTTAGGTGCTTTGGAGATCTATCCCTTGTATGGTCGCCATAAATGTGGGGGTACTAATATAAATACAAGTTTGTATTAATCACTTGGTTTTATTAATAGAGTAGACTAGTGGGAGAAAGCAGGGGCATCGTCCATTGACTTATCCGATCTCTAGGGGAGATCATGCTAAATCACCAGCCAGCCTTTTGAGCAGTACCTTGTAAAGTATACAATCAAACCCCTTGCAGGCAAAGTCTAAGACACAGGTATTTTATCCAGCTCCTGTGCTGAGCTCTGGAGCAGGGATGAGAGAGTGAGGTGACACAGGGTACTTACTTTCTGTCACACTCACATGTATACCCATTAAGGCCTGCTTCATTGCTTGCTACATAATATGAGACTTGTGAATGTAAGTCCTAATGTTGGCAACCACAAGCGTGGGGCTTCCAGGCATGTGCACCACCTTCTTCCAGAGAGATGCTGGCAACCTGTTTTTATCATTGAATCATAGTGGTGGGAGAGGGTGGTGGAAGAACCCACCAGCTCCCCCAGGCTGCCACCTGGAAGTTCACAGACACCCCCTAGCTGGTTGCAAATTGGAAGCCAAACCCTCAGGCAGCAGTTTATTAAGTATCTCCTAAGTCCCCTCACAAGGAAAGATTAGGGGCATTGTTCCTGCTCCCCCTACCTAGAGCCCTAGGAGGGTCCTCCCTGCAGTGTTCTCCCTCACTTAAGGGCTGCTTCTTTGTCTTTTATAGCCTGTGGGCTTCATGGAGGAAAGTTCTGATGACTTTCAGAAAAAGGTTTGGGAGGCCCCTCCCTAACATAGGAACCCTAAAATTTGGGGCACTAATGTAGTCTCAACTCTTCTCAGGTATAAGCTGAGAGCCAAGGTTCTCCCTGGATTGTATGGCAGTGTGGTATTCAACCAAGTTGTATCTCAGCCTTTCCTACCTATTTCAGTGTGGGTGTTTTCTCATTTGTCCAATAAGTAGGAGTCACTGGCCCAGTTTCTGAATTTCTCTTAGGAGGAATTACTCATGTGGAACTGTGTACCTGCTATGTCTGTGGAAGGCGGAATACTCAGGAGCCTGTTCCATCACCATCTCTTAATTCTGCTCAAGGTGCAAGGATA
Organism: Condylura cristata; assembly: GCF_000260355.1. Classification (NCBI taxonomy): domain Eukaryota; kingdom Metazoa; phylum Chordata; class Mammalia; order Eulipotyphla; family Talpidae; genus Condylura; species Condylura cristata. The sequence goes on along the minus strand of NW_004567108.1, from coordinate 27,121,450 downwards.
CCCAATCTGACTTTCTTTTTTTTCTTTATCCAATTTAGGTATTAGTTTTTGTAATGTGTTATACACATTCCTGCCTTCATCGACCAAGTACTATGAATATAATTCTTTAAATCAGCAAAATACTAAATTGTTGATAAAAAGATGTCTTCCTCAACTCATGTCCAATTAAGGGAGAGTGGGATGTCAAAAAATAATTACTCTACCACAGGTCTGTTCCAACATGTGCTGGACCTGAGCAAGAACACAAATGGAAGGTCACATACCAAATATCTACTTAAAAGTTTTAAATTAAGCTACAAATTATTATTTTTGAAACTTATTTTTCTACCTTGAAAAATATACCTTCTAGACAACATGAAACAGCAAGTTCAAGTTTAGAACTCCAGGATTCCATTGCGTTCTAGGCTGGAATATAAAATCATCAAAGAAGCTGTCCTCTAGCTCTGGATCTTACTCTCCTTATAGTACCTCACTCTCAGTTCTAACTTTTAGCCTGATGAGTCTTGTGTTTGGACTTGTTAGACAACATGCCCAAGCTCCAAACAGGTCCCCTCCATCCCCTCAGACATAATGGCACTTCTGCCAAATACACAGATGACTCTAGGATGCAAAGACCCAAGGAAAGGACTCTGAGCAGTTTCTAGACTGGGATTGGGTTCTTTTGGGTAGAATTCTAAGGTACCAGATATCAAGAGCATAATTTACAAAGGAAAAGACTAGCTATCTGGCTAGTATATCCCTTAACTACATAGATCTCTTCCTAGCAGGGGCCTCTCCTACCCTGGCTTGGAGGTGACACTAGCTACAATTATCTTAAAAAGAGGTGTCCACAAAAGGCCAGTGGATCCTCGAATGGCAGAGCACAGTTCTTACTTGCAGGAGTGGGGAGGTTTTATGAGACAAGGTGGCATTTGAGCTGGGTCTTACAGCATGAGTGGGCGTTTACCATGCAGAGAAAGGAGGGAAGGGCATTCCAGGAAAAGAAACAGCATATGGGAAAACAGAGTTTGAAGGAGTGGCATATTCAGAGCATGGTGAGAAGTTCCTTGCGATTGATGCGTAGGGGGCATGTGGGAGATGAGAAGAGAAGGCAGCGACAGGGTTTGTTGAGAGATTGGGAAGGCTTTGATCATGATGAACGTTGTTCCCCAGAAGGCACTGAAGGTTATACAATGATAGCACAGCACACTCCAGTGCCATCCCTGTGATTTCAGATAGGTCATCTGGCAGCATAGACAGGACAAAAGAGATAGGCAGCCCCAGAAACACAAGGTCCCTCTCATCATTGAGACACACAGATATTACTTCTTTCCTCTAATAATAATCCTTCTGGGATTATACAGGAACACAAAGAAAGGAGAATAAGGCTTTCAATGTGTAATCACTCCAAAAAAAGAAGCAGCAGTAATGAGGACAAAGCAAAGAGCTGCCTAAGGACATCCAGTAGGATTTGCTTAACTAGGTGAGGAAGGGAGGGTAATGGCACAGGCAGGTCTGACAATTTCTAGTTTCAGCCAATCATGATGCTGTTAAGCAAGATGAAAGCGAGAGGAAAGCGCTTTCTGGAGGTGACAAAATTCACTTCATTTCTGTACTACTGTCCTGCATGGGAGTATACTGTCAGGCCACAGGGTCCCTGACAAACTTCAAGGGCCTTCAAAATTTTGCAATGCTGGGGCCCTCCCTGGTGGCGCAGCGGGTTAAAGCACAGCAATGAGAAGCTAAAGCTACTTCCGCATGAGTTCGATCCCAGCCTGCCCAGGAGGTGACCACATGGCGTGGCAGACCTCTCCTGACCCACCCGCTGCTCCCCTCAGCAGTGTACTTCTTCGATCTGCCTGTTCTGCTCCACGCTCTGTTTCTGGTGAAGCCTCGCGCTGCCACTAAGCCTCTGGTCTGTACCCCAGTTCTGTATTTACAAATAAATAAATCTTTAAAAAAAATTGCAATGTTGTAAAGCTTCTCTGTCCTTGTCCTTGTTAAGATATTCCCACTTGCATATTCAGTCAAATCCCTTAACTGGATGGTCTTTCATCACTAGATTAAACAGAGACCAAAAGATGGACTGATTGTCTCATTTAGATTGAAGTGGAGAACTTTGGGAACTTCAGGCTGATTTTTCCTTGAACTCTTAAAGAATCTATACCAGTGAACTGAAAGTATATATATATATATATATATATATATATATATATATATGTTTTAAGATTTATTTATTTATTCATATAGAACTGGGGTACAGGCCAGAGATGCGAAGGGTGAGAGGCTTCACCAGAGACAGAGCGGGGAGCAGAACAGACAGATCGACGAAGTACACTGCTGAGGGGAGCAGTGGGCGGGTCTAGAGAGGTCTGCCGCACCTTGTGGTCACCTCCGGGGCAAGCGGAAATCGAACTCATGCAGAAGTGGCTTAAGCTTCTTAGTGCTGTGCTTTAACCCGCTGCGCCACAAGGGAGGGCCGAACTGAAAGTATATTTGACCTCAAGTAAGAGATATAACTGTGCAGTTTTGAAAAAAAAAAAAAATACCTAGAGATATTTTAATGCACAGTGATGTTTTACTTGTGTTTAGTCCTTCTGTCTACTGCCCTTTCTCCCCCATGAACTATTTATTTTTTAATCTCTTAGACCACAAAAACATTGTGAAAGATATTTGATATCAACTCTGTGTCTGCAAACCTCCATTCAACCATTTACATTTTCCTTCCAAGCCCACTGGAAGTTTTAAGACTTCAGAAGAAACATTCACACTGAGTTCAGTTCCTAAGAGAACGATTGAATGGACTGACCTAGGCAAGAAGGTGGACATATTTCCTTGGGACCTGGGAGGGAGGGAAGCAGGTACCAGTCATGCTCACAGAGTCCACCTTGTGGGCCTGAGCAAGGGCAGTGGCAGAGGCTTCTCTGACTCCATGTGGGCTGTCTGGTTCCCTGCATTCTCTCAACCCTTCAATCTGTTCCAAGCAATAACTACTAAATACACAAGCAGCAATAACATCATATACAACAGAAACATTGTTAACCTAGTAAAGAAGGTGAAAACAAGTGGAATATAGATATGTTATCACTGATTGCTTTCAGTTTAATAGCAATATTTTTGTTTCAGCAACTTGAGTTATGTAGATATCTATGATTGTGATTGCCATATACAAAAATAATAATGAACACTTTTTTAAAAACATTCTTTCAGGCATATAATCAAAACTAAACAGTTTTAAGGGGATTGTTTTTAAAGCATAATTTCTTTCTTCCAATTATATATACATATTAAGGATATTCTCATGACTTTTGTAAAAATTTATTTTTATTTCTCCATTTTTAGGCTGCTAATTAATTCAAGGATTTTTTTTTATTCTAATAAAAACATATTCTGAAAGACCTCAATTATTTGCTCTTCCTAAATGTTTTCCATTGCAAGGATTAGAGGTGATAAATCACATTCAGTTTATCTCCTACGGTTTCTTCTAGCACATTGTCAACTCCCCTCTCACCCTCATGTGCTCACCCCCTGCATAGTAACTGCATATGGGACAGTGTAAAGGCTGTGGGATAAGTGACACTATTAGCACAGTGTGGTGGCTTTGATGTGTAGCTCTCGGCAGGGTTGCCAGAAGAGTGACAGACTCCTGCTCTAATGCAAAGACTATTTCTCATCTACTCGGTTCACTTCTAATAGTCTTATATTACCATTAGTGGCACAAAGCAGACAGACATCATGGCTGAAAAATCTCACATCTTAGGGATTAGCTTATTATTATTATGAGTGCCAACTTATGTATGCAATAAGGCCTCTATTAAAAGGAAAAATAAAGACAAATATTTTTATTACGAATATATTAAAATGTATAATAAGTATCAAGTGAGGTCAATCATTTTTATTTTAGTGCAGATGAAAAACAGCACTATGTCCCACACCATCACCCCATACTCAGTGGTGGGGGTGTGGAAATTCAATTTTTTCTGTGCAGCTTTCTGAGGCACAAGCTGCCCTAGTCTCCCTGCATGTGCCAATATTCCACAAACATAGTTTTGCCAATTTTTAAGCAATGAAGAAAAACTCTGTTCCTAAATAGGAACAAAAAAATTAATGAATAATTTTCTATCTAAAAATAAACTATATTAATGGCTGAAAACTGGGGGAAAAAGATCAAAGACACCCAAAAAAATAGAGTGGATTGTACTCTGTGAATGAAGGAGGAGTTAACCAATGAGCAACTAACCAGTAGGTTTAAAACAGAAGCTACCTTACCTATAAAATGTGGGAACATTTTAAGGTTGAGAAAGCTGTTAAAGGGGACTTAAAAGAACAAAAAGTACCATTTGTTCCCCTAATTAACTTTGAAGAGTCTAATTAAGGGCAGCATAAAAGACTAAGAAATGCTGATTATTAGGCATGTATTTTAACTTGATCAGTGAGAAGGTATTCTTGTAAACAAAGACGCTAATTTCACCCAGCCCAAAATAAACCTCTCTGCAAATATCTCACAACATAATCATGCGGTACCTAAGGAGTAGAATCCCTGTCTAGTGCAGGCTGCCTCTGGACGCTCCCAATTCCAGGCAATAATGGCACTCATTTTAAAGATGAAATAGAGGATGAAGAACATTTTGATGATTTCACCTGAACATGGCCACTTCTCAAAGGAGTCTTCTTTTTATGTTATGCTATAACATGCCTGAGCATCACTCAGAACTGGCCCTTTCAGTCATAAATAGGCAGAATTGTATCTGTGATGGAGATGGATAACATCAAGCTAAAGTGCATTTATGTCACATTAAAACAATATATCGGAACTATGCAAGGTTTAATTAGGTTTTGCTATCGCTTCAAGAATACACATCCATACTAGTTTTAACACTGAAATAGATTTAGGGAAGCTGCCAACAATAAAATTTCTTACAATATTAGTATAATAGAACTACTTTCTTGTGTTTTTATCTAGTTTTCTTTCAGTTACTGTAAGTAGAGTGAGTGCTTATCCCAGAGTTTAAAAATCACTGACTTCTGGTAACTTGTTTCATGCTTGACTCATTGAAGTTAAGGATAAATATCTTCAATTGGGGAAATCTAAATGAAGGTATTTCCTAGGACTGCTTCACAGGGATGTAGTAATGAGACCATTTTAAAGAGCTTTGCATTTATTGTTAAAAGAAAAAGTATGACATTTATTACTGTCAACATCTATATTAAGTGCAGGAGTATATGAAAGTAGACAATCATGGCTTAATGATATAATCACACCAAATGGGATTCCCAATCCTATTTAGTGTTTTGAATTAACAATATAGCCTGCAGTAGCTAGTACAGCTTTGCAATTGGCATGCCATTAAAACTAACCCTAAAGCTTGCAGTTACGGGAAGATTGGCTTCTGTGATACTTTGAGACTTTCATTCCAATATCAGTACTCAAAAGAATAACTTCCAGAGAAGGGCAGTGTTTAACAGGCTTGAAAGACAGGATTATAGATTATTTTAAAAATGAGATTTTTAAACTATATTTTAGCATACAGATACTTCTAAAGATTTTATCCTGCTAGATTGTCAGTTGTTGACAGTACTTCCCCTGCAGAACCTGAAGGCATGGCTACTTTGCTGAGGGTCTAATGCCCCCAAAGAACCAGTATCTCCATGGAATGGAGATACTATAAACCTGAAAAAAATGACACGTTAGAGTCAGTCTAGAAGAAATAAGTACAATTAAGTACTTTAGATTTGTTCACAAAGTTATCTAATCTTAAAATCTGAATAAAACATTCTTAATTGCCTACTGCATCAATACCAACCAGTATGTACAGAATATTTACTGTGAACAAAACAGTCTATCGAAGTCTATCGAAGAAGAGATAGGAAATAAACATAAGAAACAGAGAACATCCAGAAGACAGAATTACAAAATCACTTTTGTTAAGCCTGGTCTTTGAATGTAGACTTGAAATCAACTTTCATAAATTATTGGGCCCACGAAAGTTACATTAAACTGCTCCAAACTGCAATTATCTTGTCTGAGAGTATGCACACTCTCTGCTTCCCACCCAGCCATTTCCATCGTCTTCTACTGTCATCCTTCCATCATTTAGATAAGAGAATGCCATCATCTTCCAGAAGCAAATATAGAAACTTATGTTACTGGCACCAAATCCATTGAAAAAATAGAGAATGAAAGGAAAAAACTTTTGAATCCATTGCTAAATGTCTTTAAGCACTACCAAAGATCTTTTAAGTCCTGCTGAAATTATTAGTTATTATTCTTATCTTCATAACCCTAGTCAATGATAGGAATTATACTAATAAAAGCAATAAAAACAAAACTACTTTTGCTTGGGTAAAGCGATGACAATATGAACAGTCTATGTGTATTTTATTAGAATCGTCCTCTCACCAATGACCATGGTATTTTTCTGCTACGTTGAACTGTGTGCCTATGATATGCATATAGGACTCCATGTGTCTTTACTAACTAAAGGGAGAGACTAACTTAGTGCTTGTTGTTGCATTATCAAAAGCCAGTACTGTCTACACACCTTATTGCCTGTGTCTATATTTGGGTTGGGAAACTTAGTCTCTATATAATTACCTTCATTCATTAGTTGTTTAACTCATTTACATTTTTTCTTGTTTGCTACCTTAGTCAGTTTAACATCAACAATAAAAATGAGTCATTACTAAAAACACTGTTACGTTTTGTCCTATAAATAATGCAGGAATCATTTTTTTAAATTTATCCAGATTAAAACTTTTAAGAAGAACTGGGCCCTCCCTGGTGGTTCAGCAGGTTAAAGTACAGCATTAAGAAACTAAAGCCACTACAGCATGAGTTCAATCCCCCACCCCATAGGTGATCCACTTGGCGCTGCAGACCTCTCCTGACTCACCTGCTGCTCCACTCAGCTGTGTACTTCGTCAGTCGGCCTGTTCTGTTCCTCACTCTGTCTCTGGTGAATCCTTTCACCACCCCTGCACCTCTGGTGAATCCTTTCACCACCCCTGCACCAGTTCTGTATGCATAAATAAATAAATCTTAAAAATAAGTTTTTTAAGGAGAACCAAAAGAAAAAAAAAATCAGAAGACAGGTGTCTATGTCTGTATTCTAAAACTCTTTTTGAATGAGTACCAACATACACATTTTCTCAAAATTTACACCTTTACAACCTACAGTATTACTGTCATGGAATAAATGACTTCCCGGGATCTCCTCATTAGAGATTAAATGGTTAAATGGGAGATCATGTGGGAAAAAATGATCATTCTTTTTCATGTCAAAAAAATATTATGCATTATATTAAAATCTTTTGAAAAGGCAATCTACAGCTTCATTCCAACTGTTTCTCACAACTACTAGAAGCATGTTTATTATGGTGTTCTTACTCAGAGTTCAGCCCAGTCCCAACAGGAACAGAAAATCCTTCTCTGATTCCATTACATATGTGTCTCTTCAAAGCTGCATTTTGTACAGGTGGTATTTGAAAGAATACTTAGCAGACTCCATTCTGTGTTGAATGGGTCTGAACATTCTCCTCCAAAGAATATTTCCTAACAATATAATCAGATGAGCTGTGGGAGCTATAGTTTAACCTTCAGAATCCAATACCAGCCATGAGTCAACCCACATCCACACTGCTTGAGACCTAGATGGATGGCATGCTTTATCCAGATGTTCTAACACCTTGGCCACAATGCAAATAACACTAATAATTCAGCAAGATACAGCAGCATACATTTTTTTTTTGCTGGATGTGGGTCATTGATTTTGGATACAGTCACAGATGCCCACATCCATAGGTAGCAACCTGTTTCCTGCTGCAGAAGAAGAGGAACTCACTTGTGAGAACATCACCTACCAAATATAAGAACAACACTGCAGACTCATTTTTCTCTGCAGCACACATTTCACCATTTTACACATGTGAAACAATGGATCTGTCTGAGAAATCCACACTCCGCGTCCCACTCTCCCCATGTGGACCAATAGCTGGGATGAGTAGGAGAGGGTTGGAGTCCATTGGCAGACAGGAAGCAGCAAGGAGATAATTCAGTTTCAGGGATGCAGACTAGGTGTCACTGAGAAATTGAGGTCCATGTAAGCCACTGAGCTAACCATTTGGACAAAGGAAAGAGTGGTACGAGAATAATGTGGGTGGGCCAACATAAATTTTTCATAAGAATTGTTATATTTCACTCAGATTGACACATCCCTCAAAATAGGTTTCAAAAGTCTGCTGCAGGTGAATTTAAATTGCACAAATTAAAAAAAAAAAAAAGGAAGGACTAAAGATATAAGTGCAAATTTACATGCCATCTCCTAAAAGTTATTCATTATTAGCTTTGTGAAATACCTGAAAAACATTTGTGATTTCTGTATGACTTGTTTTATTTTTTAACAAAATTCTGCGTTGGTGTTAAACAGATTTTCAACCCTCAACAAACCAGATGGCTAATCCAAAATTATTACATGAAATATGAATAGGAAACTAAGAACTGTACTCTGCAAAAAGATAATGAGAATTTTTCAGCATTTACATTTTTACCAAATAAATTATATTTCGATTCCATTGGTATCTACTTTGGAGTTGTAACAAATAGTCCCAATGATAATTACCAGAGGTCTATATTTAGGGAAAATGATCACATGTGTATCGTAAATACTAGCAAAAATTGATATTTCTGAATTGCCTGTTTTTCTAGATACAGACATTTGGTAATTATTGCCAGAGTTGGCATGTAAAGAAGTGTTTAGACAATTTTTAAAATGCATATTGCTTACTCAATAGACCATGCACTAATGATGTTCTGCAATGATAATCCCTGTGCAGGTATGTTGTAATAAGGTGAGATCTCGTTCAGTAGATAATAAAGGAAAAGTAGACACATTGACTGAGTACAGTCACTTCGCTTTAAAACTACTTAAAGCAGCTCTGTCTGTGACTGATAAATCACTTGCTAATCTAATAGAGGTCCCATGGTAGAATAACTTGACCTTAAAACAAAAATGTTTACTGACTAAATATTATTTTTGTACCTGGCACAAAGAAGTTCATTAATTCTGCATCACTTTGTCTGTCTCCTGCTGCTTTTAGTTCTGACTTATTGTCTGATTGGCAAAGAACAACTTTCAACAGAGAAAGCCTGAGCACAACTTAGCCAGAAAGGGCCTGATTTTGGCTCCTCACCTGGCAGAATGGATGCCGGTGGAAACAATTCTCTTTTTCTGCTCAGGTGCTATGCAGGGGGTCTACGTACCCCAAATGCAGGTAGCATATGGAAGACTTGCTTGACTCAGTCCACTTTAGGGTCTGGCCAACTCTTGAAAAGTATGATTTCAGAGCACTGGGAGATATATGAAACACCATCGGCCACTATCAGGTGACACCCACAACGGTGACAGAAGCTGTGACTTGGACAATGAGGAAAATGAACTGACTGGTAGCAATAGGAAATTGCTAAGTGAAAGCTATCTTACTAGCTGCCACTGTGAGAAGATGATGCAGCTCAGTGGGCTGCTAATGAGAAGCAAAAGAGGAATATAAATGCAATGCCAAAGGCATAAAGAAAAGGAGGGAAGATAATTAAAAGACAGCATTTAAACTTCAAGTAAAATCTAAATTCTGGAGCATTAACATTAAGGCCACTTCTAGGCTGACTAACAATTGAACAAATATGCATGGGGTGCGTAGGTAATAACAATAATGCAAAACATAGTAAAATAGATGGGATGGGAAGTCAAGAACAATGTACATTAAAATATAGTTAATATCACAGTTACACAACATATATCAACAAATGGTAGGACAGATTAGTATGATTAGGTGTTTGTTGTTTCTTGGCAGCTTTCTAAGAATGGATAAAATTTTTCTGCATTAACTGTGTCCAATAATTTATAAATTCAGTCTCAATGATGAAATGCACATATAATTAAATGATGGTTCTCTTCCTTCTCACCCATCAATTCTCAGTGCCACTGATCTGATTATTTCTAACACATTTCTTTTTGTTGTAGCCGTTAATGAGGAAAGCCTCTTGAGACCTAGTATGATGATCTCATAATCTATCAGAAACCATTAGAGTTCACCTATTATTCTGCATGTTCCACTGCGATTGTTTTTGTTTGTTATATGTGTAAGCTTGACTAGCTACAGCAGTAATTCAATCAACACTAAGCTAGGTGTTGCTACGAAGTAAGCTTGAATTGGTTGACTGTAAGTAAGGCAGATTATTCTGGATAATACGGGTGAGCCTAATTCAAGCAGTCAAAAAGCCTTAAAAGCAGAAATGAAGCTTCCTGAAAATGAAAAGAAACTTTTGTGGATAGCAGTTCCACCCTGCTTGTGATCTTCTCTTGCTGGTGGCCCCTCTGTAGATTTTAGGTTTATCTACCTAACTTCAACAACTGAGCAAACCAATTCCTCATAATAAATTTCACAATATGTAAATCTTTTTTTTAAAAAAAAGATTTATTTATTCATACAGGCCAGAGATGCGGAGGGGTAGAGGATTCACCAGGGACAGAGCTGGGAGCAGAACAGGCAGATCGAGGAAGTACACTGCTGAGGGGAGCAGCGGGCAAGCCAGGAGAGGTCTGCCATGCCATGTGGTCACCTCTGGGGCAGGTGGGAATCGAACTCATGCGGAAGTGGCTTTAGCTTCTTAGTGCAGTGCTTTAACCCGCTGGGCCACCAAGGAAGGCCCACACAATATGTAAATCTTTAACTAGATCTGCTTCTCTAATTGAATCCTGTCATACCTTGAAAAAAATTTTTTTTAATCTCTTGCAGATAGTTTCAAGCCATGTGACTAGTTTGGCAAATACACTAAGAGGCGAGAATGGATGCATGTCCCCTACAGACTGAAACAAGTAAAATAAAAGCTGTTGTACCTCCTCTGCCTCTTCTTTTTCAGCAATAACCTTCCAGGTCATGGGTTAAGATGACAAAGCCACAGACAGAAGCATCCTGTGCCCCAGAGTATAGAACACAAGTGTCCTTTGAACTGCATTAGATTTAGTTGGAATGAAAACCAATCCTTTTACTAAGTCTTGGATTTCTTAACCTCATTTTCAGAGCTTATTTATTATGTCAGGATAGCGTTCTTGTTCCATGTAGTAGACATATTCCTGACATTCTTTCAGACTCTATGTACACAGAGTACTAAGAAACTTTCTGAGCACATTTTTTTGTTGTTGTTGTTGCAAGTTATAAAGAAGTAGCACTAATATGGGATGATAGGAAATTGCATTTTCATAGGGAATAGCTTACCATGACAGCATGACAAAGGTAGAATAGAGCAACTGGGTCACAACGAGTTGTAATCAGTCCTCTGACTACATCTGTTAGCAGGAAATGTGTACTTTGTCAAATCAATTTTACACTAGTTTGTTCTTAGTTCATACTCTTATGATAAACCAGAATCTCCTATATCAGAGTCAAATTTGTAAATAACACCAAGCCACAGGGAGGAAAAGAAGCAGAAACACCATTAATGGAGTCCAAGGATGACAAAAGGATCTTACACAAGACACTGGAGGACTGGTTGGTTTCAAAAATAACCTGATAGACTTTTCAGCCTCACTGCTTCCTTATCTATGTGATTGGGTTATCTAAAAGTAATAGATGGTCTTCTATTTGAAATAAGATAATTTTTTAACTGCTCTTCTTACTATATTTTAAAATATAAGAAACATCAGACAATATGCTTTTGAATTGCTTTTGAATGTGCAAAGAAGTGCTTTCATGAAAACTGTTCTATGTAAAAAGTACATACATATACACTACTAGATATATGTTTTGCCATAATATACATAAGAGAGTAAAACACAAAAATTGTCACAAGAAAAGTGATTATTTCTATGATAACAATAGGTGATTTTAAAATTATTTTCTCAGCTTTATTTTTCAGTTTCTCTAAAATGAAGATTATTCTTTTAAATCAGGAAAAATTTTACAATGTAAGCAATAAAGGAGTTAATTAAATATGAAATATTAAGATAAGCATTGTAGAAGATGATAACATTATAAGTATAGGTCTGTGCATTTATTATAATACTCGCTCTTCAGATGTCTTTTCATCTAAAATTCACAGCATTTGGATTATTAATAAGTACCTTTTTTACAGAATTATCAAAAGTATTTTTTAATGAACATCTAATCTTTCCCTAGCAACTAGATGATTACACTGTGAAGTAAAATCTAAATCTGAATGCACATTTCTCATTTTAACAAATATCTACTCAGCTTCCTTAGCAGATTTTTCCTTAACAAATGGATAGGACTAAGTTATAATTAACATCATCAAATGCTTTTTATGTTAAAAGATGCAACTAAATACATAAGTATGCTTGAAAACACTTTATTTCTAGTCAATATGAACATTATATCCACCTCCCAAATTTGTAAATACTATTAGCTCACACTACCTCTGGCTAAGCTTATGTAGAAATCAACTAGTCCCCACCCAACTGATCCTGAATTCCAAGAACTAATTAGTACATTTTAATCATTGCCTATTTCTGCTACCACCATCGCATAAATCTTACTGCTACATTTTACACTATTTATTTTTCTTGGCAATATCCTTTATTTTCCAATTTTATTCTTTTCCTTCTAAGTATATCATTGAAATCATTTCTAACCTACACATATATATTCCCTTTCATGTGCCATATTTGTCCATGATTGATTGTGGTTTATCACTATTTAAAAACCTTTACCAATTATAAGTTAGTAGATATTTATCTTTGTGGGTAAAGAATTAACACTAATAAACAAATAAATAATCTGTATGTATGTTTGTATATATATAATATACATATTTCAGAGGCCAATAGACAATGTTGGATGTAGTTGTGACTTGCAAAGATTTAGAAGTGTTCAGCTTTAGAAATCAAAGTGCTTTTGCCCATTTGAAGCTTTAAAGGCCCAACTTTATTTTTTTTAAAGATTTATTTATTTATGCATACAAGAACTGGGGTACAGGTCAGAGGTACTGGGCCTATAGGAGTGAGAGGATTCACCAGAGACAGAGTAGGGAGCAGAACAGGATGACCCACCAAAATACATTGCTGAGGGGAGCAGTGGGTGAGACAGCAGAGGTCTGCTGCACCATGTGGGTCCCACCCGGCCGGGGATCAAACTTGGTCCACATTGGCTGCAGAGAGCGTCATAGTGCTGTTCTTCAACCCAGTGCCAGCAGGGAGGGCCCTAAAGGCCAAAGTTTAAAAAGAAATGTTTAAAAGAAAAGATAGAGCTGCCTGACGATTACTACATAGGCCACATTTTTTCTGATCTGTGCCTAACTTCAGGGACTCTTTCCTTCTCTCCTTTAACCCTGAATTACATACCATACTTAAACTATTGAAATGTTTCTTTTTCCATGTCATATTATCAGTCTAAGGACCAAATAATTTCTGGTTTACTATTTTACCGAGAGGCTTCACAATGTTTTTGAGGTGTTTTCTAGACGAGCTTATGAGCTTGATATTTTAGAAAAGCTCTTTAATGTTTTTCAAAAGATAAGTAAACAAGAACAAGTATACCTCTTTCTTAATGGGTAGAAGAAATCAAGGTTGGCCCTAGGCTTGTGGTGAATAAAGAAGCAGCTGAGGTGAGGGCTAGGTGGCTGCTTCTGAGTCTCCTTCTAAGGTATCATTGTGGTTTTACTGTAGAACCAGGAAAATACAAACTTTCTGTGACTTAATAAATAAGATCATGTCATCTCTATCATAAACATGTGTACCGCCTTGTCACTGGAGAAAAACTGCAGAATTACTGAGTTTGGGTGTCTACTCACCTAAACCCCCAATTCTGACCATGGTACCCACATGTATTCCCAACTCTATGAAATGAGGGTACCAAAATAGAGGGAAAACAGCCCCATGACATTGCAATGAACCCAAAATACCAATTGACTGTTTGCTGTTTCAAGGACCTGTTTGTTGAGTGAAATAAATATAAAAATACAAATAAACATACAAATAAATCGCAGAAAGTAGTTTCTTTCTTAGCTTTGGAGAGGAGAGAAATCATGTTCACCGTGTGTGGTTTGAACAATGTAGCCAGTATTTATTTAAGTTCTAAAATAGTTATCTAGTCATGGGGTAGAGAAATTTCTTCACTTTAATATTTTGGTCTCACAAAACAGAGTTAACACAGGCATTATTGATGATCATGAGGGAAAATGAAAAGCTTTATTTGATAGAGGAATTAAATTATAATAATAAAAGCCATCTAAGAATCAACACAGTTATTATTGGCTTAAGGAAAAAAAGACTCCTATCATGGGTTTTACAAAATTTAAAAAAAAAATGAAAAAGAAGAGAGCTATTTCAGACACCAAGGTTAGCACAGATATGCATGCAAAGTATTATGCCTGTTTATCTTGAAAAATGTTCAAAGGAAAAATAAGATTCATTATCATTAATTAGTTAGCATGTAATAAAACCCAATGACAATTTTTTACAATGCAGTATCAACTCTCCACATTATAACTGAATATTTTTCTTGCTCCTGAAGTGCCACAGCTGTTTCTGATTCTCTCACTATTGTTCTAATTTAAAGCCCAAGAAGTTTGTTTTCATTTGACACTGTATTAGATTTTCAAAGTATTTGTTAAAAACTGCACTCTAATTTCTGCTGTCACATGTTCTTCTATTTGAGTTACATTTAAAAGTCAACCTTTTACAGGAGCTCCAATTCTGAGATGGCTTTTAAAAACTATACTGATAGGAAGACAATATTCAATAATTCAACCAATGACCTGAAGAACTTGGCTTCTCATTTCTGTCCTCCCACACCCCCTAATCAACAAACCCTGGATTCTACCAGAACTCTGTTATTTTAAAAAGGTAAGCCAAATGGCAAGAAAGCCACAAAACAAAATGCCATTAGGGGTATATTTAATGTACCTATTATATTAAGACCAAAAGAATTCAACAGAAGTGTAATAAAAAATATGAAAAAGTGTTTATAACATCTTTACTATGTGGAAACTTATGTCTTCTGGTTTAAAGGATATCAACTATTTAGCAAACCCCGGATTCTTAATTTTCTTTGTTAACTGTGCCTACTGTGCCTTCCAAAACCCTTTTCCTCATAGAGCAATAAGAAAAACAAATAAATCGCAGAAAGTAGTTTCTTCTATCACAATTGTCACCAAATAGCTTTTTTGACCATAGAACTTTCCTGTCTACATTTCTGAAAACTGCACTTCAGTACTACTAGTTCAGCATGATCTTATCTGAATCAATCATACAAGTACTACTATCCTGACAGTATTAAAATTCTATTCTATTATATTATACACATACTTGTGTAAATTATATATGTGTACACACGTAAGAATATTTTACTAATTAGAAAGTAGGTTGGATGGATCTGAATTCGGACTCTGCAATATATTAGTTATTTGACCCTAGACAAATTATTTAATCTTTCTGTGCCTCAATTCAAGTATAGAATGGAGAAAATAATGATTTTTGTGCTATAAGGTTGTTAAGAGGACTTTTTTTGTCCATTAACAAGTAAACATTCTGACTTAAAATTATTAGCTTTATTTAAATATCATCCATTGTTACTTTCATCATCACTCACATTTACACTACACAAAGTTTATAGCACAAATTTTCAGTCATGGCATTTCTAAACTAGTAAAATTTTCAAGCTCATGGAGCCCAAAAGAATCTTGACAATTGTACCAGATTTCCTGCATATGGTAGAGATCCATTCTCAGGATCATTCTTACTTACTCTCCCATATTTGGATAAAGCCATTTCTACCATGACCAAATAAACTTCTTCTAAATTGCATTACTGTTTCAAATCATAGCATAAATTTTATACCACATAAATAAGAAATTACATTTGTGGGGAGAGGTCACTTCTGTTTTGAGACTTGAAATGTTTAATTTGTTTTTTTTAATTTCTATGAATTTTCTAGTGAATAAATATCAATAGGGTAGTCTCAACTGGCTTCTCCTAGAGCTGGTACACAAAGCAAGTTTGTGTTTGTATGTCTATAAATATACAGCCAATCTCGGGTAAGAGAAATAAATCAGGTTTTGACTTTTATCATAACCTGTTGATTAACTACTAGCAATCTGTTATGTTCTGGGTCACATTACTACAGAAAATGGAGCGTCACCTCCTGGAGTGCCCCTCTGCGAACTTCAAGTTCATGGGAATGAACAGTAGAAGAGACCTCTGAACTCTTTCCCACAGCCAAATGACAGCTGTGATTCTTTGGCCTCAGCTTGCCTTCTTAAGCTGATCTGGCACAAAATTTATGGTGTTTCCTCTAGAGTCCTATGCCAGCTCTGGACATTTATTATTTCTGGCCAATTATTGAAGAATATATAGTTTTCCTATCATCCAGTATGATCAAAATTCCAGCCTCACAGATGGAATGAGACTCGCTCAGGAGTGAGGTAGCCTTGTATTCTGATATAGATCTAAATCTGTCCCCTGCTTCTTAACTGTAAAATTAAGCACACATTAAACCTCTTTAAAAATATTCATTTTGAGGCATCTTTTTATTGAGTTTTTCACATTTTTTTTTGTGGAAAAAAAATACACTAAAGGGACATGTGATGAAGAGATCACACTTTTTACAAGGATGTGGTACTTTATGTTTTCAAGCTTCTCCCACTTAACAGCAGTGAGACCATGAGTTTCAGCTTTCTCATCTACAAAATGGAACCCCAAAAATGCACAGCATTGTTGTGAAAGTCAAATGAAATGACAGATGTTAAACATTTGACACAGCAAGAATTGATGAGAATTTGCTATCACTAATATGATTAATAATCTTGGGGATCACATGTAGCGTTTGGTCTTTGTTGAGATTTTTCATAATTCATTTAATTCTTGAATGTTTAAAACTTAATAAGCTTGTATAGTAATTAAGTATTTTAAACTGGCAAATAAATTAATTTTTCATTCTTAAATTCCATAATTAAATGAGTGACTGACTATAATGAGTTTTTCTATCTCCTTTGCACTTAGAGGCAAGTATTACTATATTTACATAGAGAGAAATTATTGTTTGCTTTTAGTAAGTATTATTTTTATTATCAGTGTGGTAGGACTTTTTCCCAAAATATGACTACAAATGTCTCCATGAATTTATCACTATGTACGAATTCAGATAAAGAATCTGAAACTTTACTCACTATAGAAATGTTAGTTCAAGAAATATTTATTAAACATTTACTTCATGTCAGGACCTGATCAAGGCACTCGATATTCAATGTTGAAAAAGACAAAATCCTTAGTATAATGAAACTGTATCACTGGAGAAGGTAGAAATAAATAATTGCAACAACAGGTTATATAAAGGCTATAGAGGAAAACGCACAAAACAATGTGGTAGATACACTGGGAGAAGAGGTTTGAGGAGAGCCCTTTGGCTGGGTGGGCATGAATTGATCTCTAGAGAGCATAATTTAAAGTGACTTATAATGATGAGAAAAGGAGCCAAACGCATGAAGAGTTAGGAAAGAGTATTCCTGGATGAGAAGCAATGCTGTCAATCTTGAAAAATCCCAGTGTGTTTGAGGAATATGTCTAGGACAAGAGCTGCATGATGTAGGACTTGGAAAGCCATGGGGAGGGATGGTTTTATCTCAGGAATAATGGGAGGTCACTGATGGGAAGTGGTCTAACCTGTAATCAAAGAAAGTAAATAAGAACGTTGTGATAATAGTACTACTAATAATATAATAATGGTGCTTATTAGGAAGCTGCTTCTGGTCCAGGAGAAACAAGAGACACTTCAACCACGGTACTAGTAATGGAAATGAAATGAAAAAAAGCAACTATATTTAAATGCCCTTTCTAAATAGAATCAAAGGTTGTTGGCTTTTCACCATTCTACAGAAAAACTAATTAAAGTAATAAGCCAGTTTAGCAAGGTAGCAAGATATAAAAGCAACATACAAAAATCAGTAGTCTTCCTATATGCAAATAAGTCTGAAAAGAAGATTTTTTAAAAAAAAATCATGTTTATAATTGTACCCCAAAAACTTAAATACCTAGATATAAACCCAACAAAGAAGGTGAGACCCACACTAAGTCGAATCAATGGTGCCTATGGATGCATTGTATATGCATGTGGGAAGAGGCAAAAATCAAGATGTCAAATGGTGGGACCATTTGCTGAATTGGGGAAGAATGAAGACATTTGTTTAATTGAAATATGAAGTGGAGAATCATGAGTTCACTTTTGGACAGATTTGAGAACCACTAGACATGCATGTGGATGTACTCAGCGCTCAACTCACATAGATTTTAAGACTATCATTATACCAGTACCTGAGAAGTCAGTTTAATTTAGCCAAAAATGCCCTGGATTGGCCTGATATAATGGCAACAAGCCCTTCTTACACAAACTTCCCTAAATTATTGTCAACTATGTTTCTTGGGGTTAAAAAAAAAGTTTGCCTGTTATATATCAAGGAAAGAGAGCCCTAGCTGCTTGGAATTCTTCTGTAAGCACACAGCCAGAGAAAACTGTCATTGGCCTGATCCCTGAATTATAGAAACAGTAGGTAAGGTATGAGACATGAGAGATTTGAGTAGAGAACAAATTAATCTGAATACTTAAGCATCCAGAAGAAATTACTGAATGTGTATTAGGAAGGTGATTCTGGAGATGGTATCCAGAATGCTAGGTAGGATGGAACAAATCAACATCGGATGTAAAAAAATAAATTCTTCAGCAATTTCCTTTCAAATGGAACTACATACAGTTACCTCTCAGTTATGGAATCATCAAATCTGCTGTCTCCAAACATTTAAGCTAGACATACATTTAATTCCTTCCCTCTTACATTTATAAAACCACCAATAATTAACCATACATGGACTTACCCTAGGCTTTAGACTTACTCTCTTTTCCTCAAATAAATGTGATAATAAAATATAAAATAAAATAAAAAGTGAAACCAAAAGAAGAAAAAACAGTACAGTCAGTATATTTCATGTTTGAGGATAAACAAGGCTTTGCAAATATTTACAATTGGGTGGATATTTGCTAACTAGAATTATCTCTGAGTATCCTTTAATATAAAGCAGAATTGCTGTTCATAGAGTATTTAGATGTATACTGAACAATTTCCTTTTTCCAAAGTATGATAATTCAAAATGTGATGCGTGTGTGTGTGTGTGTGTGTGTGTGTGTGTGTGTGAGAGAGAGAGAGAGGGAAAAAAAAATACAAGGAGAAAGAGGAGGAAAGACATTTTGTGACACATCTAAAATATTTAAATTTCTAGCATGGAATCATAGCAATTGGTCTTTGGAACTCTGGTGGTCCCTGGTTGGCGTTAGAACTCTTTAGTTTGAAGGCTCCACAGTCTGGGGTGGCTGAGAGCCGTTGTCCTGCAGCCAACCAGCAGTTACACACTTTCCGTCTTTCCATCTGAGCTGCTACACAGAGAGCAGGTTTTGGAGCAGGTTCTTACAGCACAAAACCATCATGACTGAAGCTTGATGCTCCAAACACAGACACATTCTCACTTACACAAATGTTTAAGTAAAAAGAGAATGTGCTGAAGGAGGAAATTATTGTCTTTTTGTTTCCTCCCTCTCATTCTCTTTTCCTGCAAAAGCACACCTCGTATGGTGTTTTGACTTACTGAAAAGGAAAAACAAAGATTAATTCTGAAACTGCTAATTGAGTAAAAGCATAGATTTTCAAAGATGGTAAAAGTTCTTTGATTACCATGCAAAACTTTTGAAGAGAATGCATCAGCCATTTTCCTTAGAATCTTTCTTGCTAATAAAATAGATATTTGCACACAATTTACCAAAATATATCTGTTAAAAAAAACCTGCCATACTAAGTAGAATTTTCAGGTTTCTATGGGATCATATTTAAAGTTAATATAATCCCTAATGCAGGAACATTTCCCTATGAAACAGAAATTTTCATTTTAGCAAAAGACATTGCTTTCAGATGATAATCAAAATTAATGCAGTCAACATTAAAGAAATAAGATCTCTATTTCCCTCAATCAAGGAAAAGAGAGTAGAGTGGTAAGATCATATAAGTCAGCAACATTTGTCCAGGGTTAACTATTGCCAGAAATCAATGTATAACACCTCATGCTGCCTTTCCTTAGAGCTTCCTCACCAAAATTCCTGGATTTGTCAACCCACCAGAAAATAAAGAGACTTGTACTCTAAAATATTGTTCCTGATAATTCTTTGGGGAGAAATTATCCATTTATCAAAGAACACATTGGATAAAACTATTTGGCATGTACCTGAGGGCACACTGTAGCCCTCATTTTGGGGTGTCTGCTTTTGGTGTTAGTCATTGGCAGCGGAGAGCTGCACGCACTGAACACTCTGCTTATGCCCACTCTACAGGGATGAGTGATAAAGCACATCTGCACAATTGGCTTCCAAAATAATAACCCCAAAGGGATTATAACAATAGCTGCCATCTTTAGGGAATAACTAGCATTATTTTATGAAAATTATTCCACGTGTGCCTGTATTTCGATTGTTGTGAAAAAAAAAAGGAAAATAATCTAAGGGGATGTCTATTTTTTAAAACTGCAAGAAAAAGAAATTGGTTGATTACCATGTACTAACAAATGAAAGAATAACCTAAATCAAACTTCAAAGTGGGTAGCAGGATCTTGATGAAGAGGATAAATCAAAACACTCTTATTTATGACAAGTTATAACTATCATAGGAACTGCAGAATAAAGCACTCATTTCTGTTTCCACCATTCAAATGCTTCCTCTGCTTTGTTAGCCCTTTGGGAAATCACAGTTTCTACAAGTTGCATTTTCTTCCTTAGCCTAGCAAACTTATTACACAATTGCACTGCCATTTAATCCAGTATAATTGTAGTAACATGTCCAGTAAGGCCTAGTCAGCAACACCCCCTCTTTCTAGAGAGAGTGAAGAACCTTGTGGAATTTGGGCACTGTAATACCATGAATGAGTACGCTTCTGGTGCTCAGGAAGATGAACTCACTCACTCAGTGACTGGAACTTAGAAAAACATGGGCTTCCCTTTTCTTAAGAGCTGACAAGTTAAGTAAATCATCCTGGCAAAATATTGAGGTGGGTTCTCTGATAATATGCAAAGGAGATTGATGCTTTCATGAAGAAGCTAAGGGGCATAAAAAAAATATCTTGAGGCTGAGTAACATTGCTTCCAACAAGTCTGTCTCTTAGTGGTCAAAATATGTTTTCACTCTCTTGCTCTCTTCTGTTTTTCTCTGGCAAAGTGAGAGGTGAATCACTTTTGTTCTACTGTGATTATTTTTACCCCTCAAAACACAGCTTAAGGGCTCCCATTTTAGGGCATAATTGCACACAGAGTCAACTTGCTCAAAAGGTTAAAAAGAAAAAAAAAAGGAAAAAAAAAGCTCCCTTAGTCCCAGTAAATATCAAGCTGCAGATGAGTCAGGTTCAAGTGAAAGCAGAGAAAACATTAACCATTTCTTACTAAAAGCATACATGACTGATTTCACTACTCTCAATCCACCCTAGTCAGTTCTTTATCTGTACTTTAAGTTTCTTTAAGCAGTACACACAACACAGACAATCTCCATCATAGCAAATTGCTTGAAATCCAAAAGCAACTTTGTAAGTCAGTATCTGAATTCAGAATGTATCTTACCATCAGAGGAAAATATCCTCTGTGTGAGTTAGATTTTTACAATATATAGTAATACTTAATTTCATTTTGAAATATACATGCAGTAAGCATTTATATATGTGATGAAAATTATAGAATCTAATATTAAAATACTGAGACCAACATAAAAAATAAGCTGCTACTTTGGCTTTTAATTTCAATGTAGAAAGTTGAAAATAAAAATTATTAAAGAAGAACAGATTGGGGTAGAAGTCCAAGAATCTGCCTTTATGTAAGAAGGCGCTTATATTTAAGGGCTAGATCTTGATATGGCAACAAACAAAAGTAATAAACTCAAACTGATCGTATTATGATAAATTACAAATTATATAGTTAAAGCTATTTGTTTTGCCTGTGTCTTCTTCCTTCACCTTCTTCCAATTATTTTATTTTGATCTCCATAGTTAATTCAGTTTTCAAGTCTTTTTGATATAAAATAAGTGAAATTATCTCTCAGCCCAAATAACTAAGTTATATGACTATCTTTTAGCTTAGGGCTGAGACTCAACTTTTAAGAATATTCATGTAATCTTACACCTGACCAGGAGGCTCTACATTAAGATTCTTTTTTATCACTTTTGTTAAATACCTGCAGCAACATGGGATACCCAAAGTGGCCTCTTTCGGACTCATTAAGTTCTGTAATGGGGGGGAAGTACACTTGACTTAAAAGGTGGTCCTCCCTGGTGGCCTAGGGGTTCAACATCAGCACTATCCCACAGCCTGAATTCTAACCGGCCACATAGACCAGCAGACCTCTCATCTTCCTTTTTGCTCCCCTCAATAGTGCCTCTCAGTAGATCCTCCTGTTCTCTCCCCACTGTGGTGAATCCTCTCACCTCTGTACTACTGGCTTACATCCCAGTTCTTCTATGCAAAATAATAATAATAATAATAATGAAACATATCTGTGAAATAGAAGATAAATTATGGTGTCAATAGGTTTCCCTGCTTCTACTACTTCTTCAAATTGTCCATTTACACATCCAAGCCATGGAGATATTGTAAAACATTGTATCACAGCTTCAGGCAGTGTTTAGGTATCCAGTGACTTCCAATCACACTTGAAATAAAATCCAAACTTAGTAACATCCCCTTTCTGATGCTATATGACCTGGCGCCCTTCCACATCTGAACTCCAGTGACACTAGAATCCCATCCTCTTGGGCCACATCATTGTTCTACAACATGCCAACCTCTTCCACATATGACATCACTTTCACCCTTTCTTCTGCCTGAAGTTCTCTTCTTTAGGTCTTTGTATGATCATTTACTTAACATAATTCTGTTTTCTATAAAATATAAAGTATTTATTATCTGCTAACCTGTTTTAAGACATCCACTGATGTCCCTTACTCTACTATCTATCGTGATAATCTGTTTTTTGTTTTGTTTTGTTTTTTAAGGTTACTTATCACTATCTGAAGTCACATTAGTCTTCTCCAACCTACACTGGAATGTGAACTTTATGAAGGTAGATACTATGCATATCTTAGTTAATATCTCTTTCCTAGCCCCTACGCTGGTACATAGTAAACAATCAAAGTATGTTAAATGAACAGGAAGCTACTAAGTTAAAGAGACATCCCTGGACTTGGTGGATGGCTGCAATCATTACATTATTGTCAAACATTATTATAATTAAATCATGTTGTGGCCCAGGGAAAAAAAGTCACACATTTTCATTGAAATGCCAAGTTCAAAAGGTAAAAGTTCAAGTAAAGAGGAAGCTGCAAGTCTAAAAGCACTTTAAGCCAATTCTTTCACAAATGAACTGAAAGAAAAGGTTAAAGGATTGTGTTTTTTTAGCTTACCAAATAGAGACCTAAAAGATTAGTTAATTATTGTCTTCACATATATGAAGACACTTTTATCATGAAAATGTCAAGCTTTTTATCTGTCTGTGAACAAGAAAGAAAAGGAAACAAATTTAAATTAAAGCTGGAAATAATTAAGGTGAAACTAAGACACTTTTGGCCACAATAAACAGGTTATTAAATGTGACTTTGGAATATAGGGATCAAATTTTTTGTGGGAAGAAAGTTGAAAATATCTATTTTGAATTCATGCACAATAGCTTCTATGGCGGGGGGACACAATTGACATTCCCAGAGGGCTGCATTCAGCTAAGAATGTGTTGAGCAATATGAGGTTAACACAAATTGATAAATGTGTATATAAATAGTTCAAAGTCATACAAATGTGCATAAATTATGTCACACTCTTTTCTAATTCTCTGCATCCAGGTAATAACCCCTACCTCTCTTCTCAAATAAACAATTTACCTTTTAAATGGAAACAGTGTATTGGAAAATTGTCATAAGTGGTTTCTCCTTTTTCCTCCTCTCCTCTCGGCTTACTCAGCAGATTCCAAATGAAGAATAGATGGTAAATGTCTAGCCAAATTTAAAACTACCAGTGGTAGAAGGCATACTGTGCCTATCTACATTATGACACTGGAAAAATTTACTCTGTTTCTTTAGTTCCTAACAATATTAACAGTTATTGAACATTTATTATTTGCCACTTTCCAAAAGGCTTCCCTGTACTACCTCACTTAAATGTGACCACCAGTTGGTCAGACAAGTGGAAATCATTTGTTCAAGTTGATATACAGAGTGAAGCCAAGCTATAACCACTCCTCTCAGACTACACTATGTTCTCAAGTACTCATCAGAAAAAGCGGGAACAGATGAGAAACAGACAATAATTCATTACACACAAGTCACATTTTCATTTATCAGAGAGCATTGGCATCATCCTGAGTCCCATGAGAAAATGATTATTTCTTTTTTTCCTCCCATAATCTCTCCTTTGAGAATCACTTCCCATCTAACATTATCCAAAACTGGCCACCAGCCAGCAAGTATTTTTGTCAATCCATTTAAATATTGGACAGACTACCATGCTGAGACAGAACAGTTCTGAGAGTGTGAACTGGAGAAGTGCCCACTGTCTCCAGCACTGTGTTCAGCATCCCCTCACTGCACTCTCTCTGAGCTGCCCAATTGTGATTACAGTCAGTTATGAGGATGAAGACTCACCACATACATGCACCAAGACTTAAGAACTTATTCTGTATAGAGACATAAATGTCACCAAAGAGTAAGATGGCAGGTAAAGCAACAATTTTATAATGTACATAATGTTTCTCTAACAGTTTTGCTAATAAGTTTACAAAGACATAATCATGCATTCACACAAAGTTTACTTAAAAGGTTGTTCATTACATTTTTTTTTTAAAGATTTATTTATTTGTACATCCAGAACTGGAGTACAGGTCAGAGGCTCAGGGGTGACGAGAGGCTTCACCAGAGACAGAGTGGGGAGCAGAACAGGCAGATCGACAAAGTACACTGCTGAGGGGAGCAGCGGACGGGTCAGGAGAGGTCTGCCACGCCATGTGGTCACCTCCGGGGCAGGCGGGAATCGAACTCATGAGGAAGTGGCTTTAGCTTCTCAGTGCAGTGCTTTAACCCACTGCGCCACCAGGGAGGGCCCATTGCAACATTTTTATGGCTATTCAAAATAAATTAAAATAAACAAAAATCCTCACAAAAAGGATTGGTTAAATCAATCATGGCACAACAATACAAGCGCATAAATATGATATTTGAAGAAACAATTGTTCATTTCATTAAGAATGTTTACAAAGATTACATAAAAACAGTAAAGAAAAAGTATACAATTAATTGATTTGTTTATTTTAATGTAATAATAGATGCATATAAGAAAGAAAAGTTATTGTAAAAAATTAACAATAGCTATCACTGCATGATGGGATAGTAAATATTTTCTTTGTATATATGTGCTTTCTGAAAGTGACATTGTGAAAAAATTGAAAAAAAATAGGCTACCATAATGTCCTTGCACAACAGCATAATTTCCTATTTGCAAATGAGATTATGATTTGTTTCAAATAATTTTACTGAAAATATAACTAGGGATTTGACATTTGTTCAAAAGTAGAAAGGAAAATTTAGCATGCATTTCAAATAATAATAAAAACTTATTTCCAGCTGTTTAGAAAGCGTAGGGGGGGAAATGAGATGTTTAATATTCATTGACATGGCCAGTGTGTGAGAGAAACTTGCGTGGCAGAGACTGGACAGACAAAGACAGTCAAGAAGGCCAGTAAGAAAATAACTGAATACACGTTAGTGACTTGGAAAACAGACAGATATTAACTGAAAATGGAATAGAATGAGAGACACTAGTCATGCAGAATATCAAAATATTAAAAAGAAAACTATAGAATACTCAAGTTAATCCTTGCACATGTGAAAATAGCTGCATTTTAAATTAACTTTAAATTTTGGACTCTTTAATAAATGACATTTCGATAATTAATCATTCATTTGGGGGGAAACAGGCAATTAGATTTCTACCTCTAAAGTAGTAATCCACAAAAGTATTTTGGCAAAGCTTAAAATCAACATGTATGAAAATTATTTATAAAAGAATTTGAATAAGGGCTCTCCCTGGTGGCGCAATGGGTTAAAGCACTGCGTTATAAAGATCTCCGTAGCTGCTGCAGCATGAGTTCCATCCCCAGCCAGGGAGCTGACCCACATGGCGTGGCAGACCTCTTCTGACCCACCCGCTGCTCCTCTCTGCAGTATACTTTGTCAATCTGTCTGTTCTGCTCCCAACTCTGTCTCTGGTGAACTGTCTCACCCACCACACTTCTGGCTTGTACCCCAGTTCTGTAAGCATAAACAAATAAATCTTAAAAAAAAAATAGAATAAAGAATAAAGTAGGGGCTTTAAAAGTCATATGTGCAATCTCAAAAAACTAATTGATAGACCGAAAGATAAAACATAATCTAATATTTCAGGAATGCAGCTTACATTTTGAACTAGATAGCTGGCATGTTTGAAGAGAATATTTAAATGTTTAATATGTAAAAGTCAGCAACATTCTCAGCAAATAATCAAGCTTCCACCAAACAGTAGAAAAAATAGAAAGGACCCAGAGAAACCTGGTCAAGGGGTGTGAATAGACAACTCAAAAGGTAATGCAAACAGCTGACACATGAATAAAAAACAAAGTCCAATATCACCAGTAATTGAGTGAGTGCAAATGAAACAATAACAAGACACAATTTTTCCCCAGTTGATGAACAAAACTTGGTCTAATTTGAAAATATGGGTGGTGGGCAATGCTGTGGTCCTGTGGAGATGTTTGTATACTGGATTATAATTTGAAACATCTGTTTTGAAGAAGAATATTGTCTATTAAAAATTTAACCATGTTTCTAGACAGTTAACTCCTAGAAAACCTCACAGTTAATAACATAATAAAAATACCACAGTTGCTGATAATGAAACCATCAGGGATAGAAAGGAGACTCCTTAGCAAACATCCCTCATCCCAGGCCCGCCAAAGTAAAGCCATGTTCCTGCATTCCAAAATTCAGCTGGGGCCAACATTTTGTTTCAGGGCTTTATGTGATCTGGTCCATCCAGAAGACCAGGACTACTATGGTTTGATTAAATCACCCTTTCCACAACCTTAACTACCTTAAACTGTATGATATTAAAAATCTCTTGGTTTCTACTTTGGACTTTAAGCTGCCTCTAGTTCCATCATGGCTGTTTCCCCCAGGGACTCAAAGAGAGGAAGGGAAAGAAATGGAAATTCTGGGAATCTGGAGGAATGATGGGAGACGGTAGGCATAATTAAGAAGGACTTCTCCTAACCAGACATAGGGACACATAAAAGCCTGGCAGCTCGAAAGCCTCAGGGCAGGTCCCCATGTTCTGAGTCTGTTCACTGCCCGAAAAGGCATCTTATTCTCTTGCTCTACTACATTCTGTCACTTGTTCTCTTTTTGGTACTCTTCACTTTTTTTCCTCATAAAATATCAGGGACCCACACTCTTTGTCATTCCCCAACAAAACAGCCTGTTAATCTTCATTGAAATGGCTAAGGAAAATGCACTTCTATGTAGGCACAAACATCCAGATCTATGTGTGCTATAAATATACATATGGACATTAATAAATAGAAATATAAAAAAAAACAAACCCTGAACCAAAATCTAATACCCAGGTATCATGTTAAAACTTGGCCCTACTTGCTCACCCTGTAATGCTGGGAGGCTTGAAGAGATAAGGGGAAACAAAAAAGGTTGCCATGGGAACCAGAGGCATAAACCCAACCACCATGACCAGAAAAACAAGCCCCAATATAGGAATGCAAAAGCAGAGCCAGGACACATTTTGTGTCAAAGGCCAATTCTGGAGACTAGCCATCCCAACAGATAATGACTGGCACAAAGGGGCACTCAGTGGAAGAAAGTCCTAGAAAACTGTGTTTTAAAAAACCTCAAACCCGTCCTCCAAGGCAAATAAAATCTTCCATCTTGCCCACCTCTTCCCTCAGCTTTGTATTCAAAAAATTATCTTTTTCTGCCCCTTACTCTGTCTCCAAAGAATTTGTTAGCACCAGACACCAGCCATCGCCACCATTTTCCACAATGTCTAGGTCTGGGTAAAAACACTCTCTTACATGCATTAATGTATTTTTTCACATGCAAAATCTCAGTTCTCAATTTCAGAGAAGGAATGGGAGAAAATGAAATTGTTTCATACAATAAAATAATGGATTCTTTTCCATGTTGGGAGAGAAAAAATAGAAGTGCAAGGCAACTTGGTAAAATAGCCAAGGGACTCCTACGAACTATAATGAGTAATTCTATCACACATTTCTCATGCTAATATGGTATTAGACACTTGATCTCAAATTTTCAGAAATGTCTGCTCTACATAAATCTCTGCATGCACATAGAAATGAAGGAAAGGTTTAAATTCCATACTTGATTTGGCACCATGGCAGAAAGAAACAGCTAAAAAATATAAAGAAATGAAGAAAATCAAAAGAAACAGGGTAGAGAAGTCATGAAAACATGAGCTTATCAGTAATCCTCAGAAATTTCGGAGACAGAATATTACTGTGCTAAGCAAATGATAGGTGTTCTAGAATGACCTTGTCTAGATCAGAATGCATAGAGATGCCGTTGCTGCCTGCAGGTTACATGTGTGGCACATGTGAAGGTATAATGTTTACAACATTCATTATACTGGTAAAAAAAAAAATGAATAGACTAAAAAAATATCAAAGCCACTTACACTGGTTCTTCCCTAAACAGTCCCATTCTCTAGCACTTTGCAGGGTTCTAGACAATCACATGATCATTGATACACAGAGAAACAGATCCAAGCTAATTAAAGTAGATGCTTTATGCCCTAAATTCCCAGAAATGTCTGCTCTGGATATGCCAAGAAGTAGCATACTAACTATCTACATTTACATAACTAAAATGAATATAATTGTGCATACTAGTTGAACAAATTTAAGATGCATATATTTTTGAAATGTGTTTAGACTTATGGATCCAATCCAACCAGAGAATGAGAATAACATCTGTGCAGAAGTTCAGATCAGTGAGTAAAATATTGTTTTGTAGAAATTGAAAGAAAACAGAAGAGCTCAGATGATCAGATGTATGTGATTATTAAATATGAAAAGTAAGTATAGAAGCTGTTTTTTAGGAAAACTTAGACAAGCTCAAGTTTGCCCAATGGTAGAAACTGATAAAAATCCAAGAGATTAGAGATATCACAGATGTTATAAAGCATATTTCATAACCATCTATAAGGACCTCACAAATCCAGGGAAGAAGTTAAGTCATTTTGCTGCCCATAGTGATTTCCTCATCCTATCAGACATTACTAATTTATGCCATCACTATTTTGCTCCACTGAGCCAGACATAAATATACAATCCCTAAAATAACAGAATAACAGTACAGACTAATCAATCTGTGTTAACACAAGAGATATATATATATTTTTTTTTTACTACCCAAGTGGTTAGAGAGATATGCAAAACTAAGCTCAAAGTAAGATATCTCCAAGATTACTTGTTGTCAAAGCAAAATTCTGTCAGGATAAGGATCATTATATGCAGATAAAGTTGTTATGCTGAGCAATAAATTCCTGTTAATTACTCTGCCTTTAATTGTTATAAGAGAGAGGTGAGAATCTATGTATCCTCAAAGCTCTTACCAGGAAAGATTCACCTCAGTCTTTAAGGTTTAGCGACAACGAAAGACAAAAGCCGAGTCATGATGTAGAAGCCAACAGGCCAGCAGGAACAAGGGAGGCCTCATTGCAGCTCTCAACTTCCTCTCCACTAGGCTCACTGGGAAAAAAAGCAAAGCCTGGATTACCACCTCTCCTGAAGTAACCATCAGCCCACTCCACTCCTAATCATGCCAAGAACAGAAATCTCACACACCCTGCATGTGTATTGGGGGGAAGGTGAGGGAGAGTAAGGAGGCCGGGATTTCTGTTCAGGATTGAAAAAGCACAGAATCGCATTCTTCTTAGAGAAGCTTCTTGCAAAGTTTCTGCTGAATTGAGCTTTACATGCGGGTGGAAAGCCTAGTGTAAGGCATGTGGTTGCATTAATTATAAGATTTCAATTTGACAGTTTAATTAGGAAAAGGAGAGTTAGTGTAGGGCTTGCAGAATTCATGATGAATCACATACTCCAACAGACTTCATTTTCATATTTCAATTACACACATTTCTAACTGATGAACAGCAACATAGCATTTTCTGTTTAATAAATGTGATATCTGTTGGAATTGATAACATTAGTTCAGTAATTACTGAGCCATTATTGTCAGGCTTTTAAAAAACATGGAAAGAAGACTTGGTTATTATTAAAGTTTAGCATCAGCAAAAACTACATTTTCAAATGTACCTACTAAAGAGCTTTTTAACAGTGCATTAGCTATCCCTTACACGTAGAAGGGGAAAACTCAATAGCAGGTATTTGCATGAGATTGATTTTGATCTAATCACACCTTATTTGATTCCCTGACACACCACTGTAGTTATTATGCTCTTTCTAAATCATTATTCAGAATTCAGCCCCAAAAACAGGAAAGCAGGACTTAACAGGCTTGAATGACATAATTTAATGCGCCATCATGCTAAGATTTTTGATCTTTGCTAAAAGTAATAATAATAAAATATAATAAAATTTATTTTCATTAATCTAAAGATAAATGTAGCTTTAAAAGGGAGCAAACGTTAAGTGACTCAGTCTGTCAAAACATGTAGAAACTTATGAGTTCTTTCCCAGAGTGCCTGCTTTGAGTTCTGGGAACCAAAGTTGAAAAGCTGGGTTTGCTCATAGATGTACTAGGATCTTTCCTTTTGCATGGCTTATGAACAAACAGAAGTTCATTAAATGAAATACAGATGTCAGTTTCCTCAGGGACTAAGCAAAAGATCATGCCCTGTAGTAAACACAACTGCATACATTGGAAGTGAGGAAGTCTTTTGCTTTTTAAATTACATACAAATTTGTTCATAACAATCTTTTTTTGTTAATATTGTCTTGAATTCTATTTACCTGAACTCTGTTTATTATAGGTTTTCTTGCAAAAATCTTACTGATATTTTGCTAAGATAAAGCACATTTATGTGTTTGTATATGTTATGTTTATATCTATAAATATTACAAATATTGAGAAATGTCTATAACATGAGACAAGTCTTGCAACATAATATCACCAATAGTATGTTAGAATTATATATATGAAGTGTTTGTTTTACAGTTTCAAAAATATCACATTTCTTCCAATTATGTGTAACTCAACTCTATTATTGGTTCAGAATTTAAAAAAAATATAAGGACCATAAAACAGCTACTATAGTGCCTAACACATTGTTCAATAAATAGTAACTATGATTATTATTAGTTTCCGGCCTGAGATTTTTGACAAAAATATAAAAGTATCAGAATTATAATCACTCAAAAGTAAAAGTCTGAGCATTATTTCAAAATTCAAAAAGAAATATGGAATGTCATAAAGAAGTGACATTTCTATCCCCAAATGGCACACCAATAAGAGAATATGCAAATTTAACTTTCTTTGTTCCTGCTTGACACAAATTGCAGCTGATTAGCAGGGCAAATGACTATTTTTCAGGACTTAGAATTGCTTTGCCCAGCCATGTGGTGGCAATACAGATGCAAACAAAAGAGGAACAGGAAAGAATAGAATTTAAAAAGTTAGAGATTCCCATTTCTCCTCATTTTGTGTATAACTAAGACCCCGAAAGCAAACTTTTTTTTTAACCTATTCACACTACCTATTATCAGACTAGATTAATCTAATATAATATTCTGTCTACACTAGCAACAGTTGCCAAATGTGAACTACAGAACTCTAGGTATCCTTAATTCTCTTTAAAGTTCCAGACCGCACAGCTAATTTCCTAGGAAACTTGAGATTTTTTAAAATTAACCCTATTGACATTTGCACTAGTAGTATAAAAGAAATGTGGGTAAAACTGCTGACCTTTAAAAGAATGAAAACAAAACACCAAATTACACAAGTATACATTACCTATATCACTGCCATAATCACTATCCAAACTAAAATATAAAGTCAGTTTGGGCCCTCTGTGGTGGTACAGTGAGTTAAAGCACAGCACTAAGAAACTAAAGTCACTTCAGCATGAGTTCTATCCTGCCCTGTAGGTGATCCACCCTCTAGGCCTCTCCTGACCAGCCCACTGCTCCTCTCAGCAGTGTACTTCCTCAGTCGATCTGTTCTGCTCCCCACACTGTCTCTGGTGAATCCTCTCACTGCCCATGCACCTCTGGCCTGTACCCCAGATCTGTATGCAAAAATAAATACATCCTAAAAAAAAATACATACACACACACGTACATACTTGTCAGTTTCATTAAGTTGGTTGTTTTCCATACATATCTTTTCAATATGCTGCGTAAAAAAAAAAAAAAAAAAGGGAAGCGCACCTACTGACCTACTGTCCTCTACATATTGGAGCAAAATTAATGGTCATCTCAGAAAAGTGCTATTTGGCTGTCAGGTTCCCACTGAACTAGCCACTGAGCTTCATGAAGCAATCTTTACTTAAAAACATGAATTTTGGCCCTCCCTGGTGGCGCAGCTGGTTAAAGTACCGCACTGAGAAGCTAAAGCCACGTCCGCATGAGTTCATCCCCGCCTGCCCCCGAGGTGACCACATGGCGTGGCAGACCTCTCCTGACCCGTCCGCTGCTCCCCTCAGCAGTGTACTTCATTGATCTGCCTGTTCTGCTCCCCACTCTGTCTCTGGTGAAGCCTCTCACCGCCCCTGCACGTCTGGCTTGTACCCCAGTTCTTCTGTATGCAAAAATGAATAAATCTTAAAACAAACAAACAAAACAAAAACAAAAACAAAAAAACATGAATTTTGGTTATTCAGCTTGCTTATCTGTTAGGTAGTATCTTGAAAATATTTGTGTTGTTTCAAGGAACACTATCTGGAGTCATTTTTTGCCAAAGGTAAAAATTTAAGCTTTCAAGTACTAGCCAACTAAAGTTTTGGAAAATTTGTATCTGTCATCACGACAGTATCCCAAAACTTACAGACACTTCTAATGAACTGCTAGTGACAATAATAAATTGATATTATAGATATGGTAGAGCGAATGTAAGCCTTTGGTAGATAATCACAGCATATTAAACTAGTATCTTCCAAATCAATAATGATGCTATAAAATAATGCATGGGTAACAGACAAGTATAAATTCTATGACAGACCAATGTAATTTAATGTAACAGCGTATAAAAGCTCTTGCCATAATTTCAGATTCTAAATTAGAAATTACCTTTAAGAAATTAGTACAACTTGTTAAGTTTTGGTGTAGTATCAAAGAATACTCATAATTATCTGAAAATGCTGTTAAAATCTCTTCTCTTTTCTAAATATGTTTGTGTAAAAAATTAAACTTTTTAATATTACTTAACCGAAACAACATATAGTAGCAGATTGATTATAGAAACAGGTATCAGCATCCATCTGTTTTCTATTAAACTAGACATTGAAGATATTTTCAAATATGTAAAAATAATGCCATTCTTTTCATTTAATGTGTGTATTGGGAAATGTAAATATTTTTCATTAAAAAATATGCTATTACTCTATTTACATAAAACAATAGCTTTAATTTTATTTTAGAATTAATAAGTGACTGTAAACTTTGTCAGACTAAATTTCTACTACAATATATGTTAATATTATACAATAAAAATGCCTGAGTTCAAATTGTTTGAGAATCATACTGTAGAACTGAAGAGAAAGGGTTTCTAATAGAATACAAATGAGTTAGTTAGTAATGGCTGCACAGAATTGGTAGATATTCATGTTTTGAAATATGAAAGTAGAAAATGAGTATAGTCACATGGTACTAAAGAATACATTGTGTAATATTCTAGATCTTTGAGAATAGATCAAAGTCTTACTCAGTTTTCTCTTCCTCGTAGACAGTTTTCTCATACTCTGTAGACAGAGTATGCTAATATGTGTTCATGAATTTAACTAAATCAAATCATACTGACTCTTTTTATAAATTCTGATATAAGGAGAGGGAAAATGGTTATTGTTCTAGGAAACAAATACCAAAAACAAAGCTTAACTTCAGGATAAAATAAAACAACTACATCAGTGGTATACCTTCAAAGGAGTAGAATAAGTTTGTATCCACAAATTAAAAAAATATATATATTACCACATAATTAGTGCCTGAATTTTTTTTTTATATAATTGGAGATGTGGCCTTTTATTCTACAATGAAAATGTCAAAACACAAATACTCTAAGGAAAAGTAGCATATTCATTCAAATTCATAATAAATTAAAAATGATTGATATTATCCAAGTTTTGAAGTGACATGATCAAGAGGAAATAACAGGTAGCAAATCACAGATGAAAGTTATTATAGAGATATTGAAAGAAATGACACTAAGTGGAAAAAATTGAAGGTTCAAAAGAAAACTTTTATTTAGAACATAATTTTGACATAAAGCCAGTCATGTTTTGAGATTCCCTAGAGCAATAACTGGGGAAAAAAAACTGTAATCATCTATTTTCGAACCCATGTACAATATTATAACCTACATAGAATAAAATTCTACTAAATGAAACTCAAAATCAACCCACAAAGTAAATCTCCACTTTGGCCTACTGAATTACTCGTATAGTTTATATATACATGGCATCTTTGCACCCTGTATGTGGATTTCAACATGATTTCTTGATATGGAAGGAGGGAAGATTAACTCTCAAATCAGCAGAGCTGGCTGAGCAGAGCAGAAAAGGAACTAGAGTAAAGATAAGTAACTCGGGTTCAACACAAGCCTGACTATCGATAGCGCTATGACTCTGGGCAAGTTTTTTATATTCTCTGGGCTTAAGTTTTCCCTGAAGAGGGAAGATCTAACAATCTTTTTTTTTTTTTTAAATATAAAATGCAATAGTTTTAAATTTAATTATTTAGATAGGAAATTAACATTTCTGTCACAGACATTATTTTTAGCAAGTCTCATTGGAATTTTGTAGAACAATATTTCCTTCAAGGAAAATCAGAATACAGAATATTAAAAGCATTTTAATGAGACAAATTATGTGAGAAGAAAAATCTATATTTAAGCAACTCTTTTGTTTATCTCAAATTTTCATTAACTAGTTAAGAACATACACTGTTTCACTCCAGTTCCTCCAGTAATGCCCCAAAGGGCTATTACCTGAATAATAAGAAAAATGTTTATAAAAAATTTAAACTGGGGATTTGTTTCTATCAAGATCTATCCCTGGCCATTTCCTAGGGGAATTTTTAAGAGTTCAAGATGTCAGAATCATGTATTTCAGTCCTTATAAAACTTGTTACACTGTGCAGAATAAAAATCTGTTTTCTTCTCTTTGTTACCTCAAGAAATACCAAAAATGAAATTATTTTGTGGTACACTGTTTGTCACTTTAAATCTATTGACAACTATGTTTGTTTAGTCATGGTTCCCGCCCACTGCTTGTTAAACACAATTCCAATTCTAAAGATACTTTAGAGCAAAAACTGGTGATTTTTTATGTTTTTTTTTCATTTTTAAAGATTTATTTATGCATACAAGATCTGGGGTACAGGTCAGAGGTGCAGGGGGTGAAAGAACTCACCAGAGACAGAGTGGGGAGCAGAACAGGCAGATCTACTGAAATACAGTGCTGAGGAAAGCAATGGGTGATACAGGAGAGCTCTGCTGGCCATGTTGATCACCTCACTGGCTGGGGACCAAATTCATGCTGCAGGGGCTACAGATAACACCATAGTGCTGCATTTAACCCCTTGTTCCAATTCTTAATTCTCTGTGGCTATAAAAATTTCCCTCTGACATTTTAAGTGTAGCACACAGACAAGTATACACACAAGTATGTATATATGTATAATGTGCACATCTTTAAAATATTATTACCAATAAAAACTATATACTGGATTCACTAAACCACCAAATAACCAGTTATTGTTATTCAAATCACCTACCTAGGCTAATTATCAGTGACTTTCGCTAATACTTACTCTTACTTTTAGCTTCTCCTTTTACTTGGAACTCTTTGACATGTGTTGATATTTGTACGAATTTCCCCTAAGCGCTTAAAAAAAAAAACCTAACAAACAAAATGTAATTAAATACCAGAAAACAGGGGAATGAGTGTCAAATTATCCCATGATTACAATAGATTTATTGGGAGAAATTTTCCCTCTCACTTGCCAAGGGCTGCATGACTGACAGAATTATTGACTTGGAGCATGAAATGAAAAACAGTTGTCAATATGGAGCATTTTGAAACCCAGTTAATCAACACAGATTCATATGTTTGTCTTCATACAGACTAGTTCACAGTAATACTTCAGATGATAAAATTGCTCTGTGTGCTGAGCTGTCAAAGATCCATCTCACATTTGGTTTGGGGATAAGGGAATGACAGAGAAGTAGGATTGTGGAGCTGGTTGGTCACCATCATTCTAATTCACATCCATAATAATTAAAATAATAGTCTCCAGCCTTGTTTTTCTCTTGATGTTCTTTGTTTAATGGAGTATCTCAATTATATTTAAAATTCCAGGAAAACTATTTGTAACAAATATAGAAGTCCTCTAAAATTTTGCTGTCCTTTATACAAAATACAAGTCAAGGATCAATTATCAAAACAAACTCATTCCATTAATCAGTTTATAAAGGTGCAAATTGTTTGTCAGAATACAATGCCAGGGAGGCTGCTTTGTTTAATGACAATCCTAACAGCAAGAATCCCTGGGGCAGGAAACAAGTAATCAAGAATCCATCTCTGAAACTTTGAGAATGCTGGCAACAGTCTATTATAATGCACATTTACAGGGAGACCTTGTACAGAGAACAATATACTGAAATAGACCAGACTCGTTATGAAACAATAAACTTAAATATAGCTCTGGACCTGGCACAGTTAAGTGATTTTGCCTTCTAGGATCAAATATAACTCTCTAGGCTAAAAAGTTCAGATTTTTCTACTGTCCATTTTGTATACCTGAATGCACATACCACACTCACATTTTGGGGTGCAACTTCAACAATTCATATGAGCCTATGAAAGGTTATAATGTTAGTTAACACCCAACATGAGCAGCTAAATTGCTGACATACAGATTGCTTAATCAATCAATCAGATATCTGAGTGCATCCAGATATTCAACTAGTATTAAAAGGGATAAAGAAAATGTTATCGTATATTCTACAAATACAACCGCAGGAAATTTATATGCCAGTGAAATATCAAAGTCATATAGTTAGGGAAAAAGCAAAAGAATGGGCTGGACTGATGAATGATTTTATTTATTTATGTGTTTGGTTTTTTATTTTTATTTTTATTGAGGTAACATAGGTTAACAATGCTATGATTTAGGGATATGGACTCCCATCTTTTCAGATGTATGTTACCATACCACACCTACCACCAAAGAGTTAAGTTTAAGTTGAGATTAAGTTGACAAAGAAGTAAGAACAAGCATTGATTAAAATTTTAGAGGTAGAGAAATAGACATTACATCCAAAAGATAGCCAGTTCACCTTCGAGGTTAATTGAGGTCCTTGAGAGTTAGTAGTGGAATGAAAATCCAAAAAGCTATGTTGAGACCCAATTGTGCAGAACTTCAGGTCAGCTTTCCAAATACTATTTTCATTTCTTCAGTGTCTCATGGCTTTGGGGAATGCTTTGAGGGTTACATGAGGAGCATCAATTTCCCCAGCTTAGAGGTGGGGTCAGGAATGCTGGGAAGAGGTCAGGGTCACACAGAGAGTGACACAGGGAATGGCAGAGAATCCTGTTTCCCAGTCCGGCCATCTATCAGCCAAGATACACTACAATCTCCTGCCTTTTTCCCAGGTTTCAAAATACTGAAATGGAATGACCATGTAGGACTGAGCTAAATGCTGGAACTGCCCCTTATTTTTTCCTTTCTCTGGTACGAGAAAGAAAAGAGAGGAGGGCTATTGAACTTTAAACTTCCTGATAAACTATAATGTGGGAAAGTGCCATTTTTAGGTTTACATGAAGGAGCTACCTCTGAGAATGGCCTCTTGGCCTGTGAAAAACTAGAAACATCCCAGGAAGTCACTGAAATGTTGTAGTACTGTGAGAATTTGTATAAAAATAAACACTGGATTATTTCAGGCCTAGTCCCTTGAGAAAATGAGCCAGAATTACTCAGAACTACTAGCCTAATCTTGACAGAACAGAGGAAATTAACAACTGAAGCCAGATTTTTTCCTCTTCTTAAAAAAATAAAAAAACAACCTATTTGTGATATTTTGGAAAATTAAAAGCAATCAGGTTAAACATGTGATTCAAATGACCCTGAAACTAAGATGGCTGAATTTCCAGATGAGAAAATGCAGGAGGGAGGACCAGTGCTGTTTGAAAGTGTCAGCTGGAAAAAAGCCTCAAAAGCAGGACAACTCATGGATTCAAAAGGCTCATAACACAGCACTCAGTAAATTCTCTTCTCTGAGCATGTTTTTTTTTTTTTTTTAAAGTTTTACTCTTCCCCACCCCTTACCCCCAGGAGAAATAAAGATTTAAAAGTCAAAGGAAACACATGTCACTACGGGACTTGCCCCCAAACTTGACTAGGAAAGTGCTTCCTTCCACTGAAAAATAATTTCCCACTGAAGCTCTGGCTTGAAAGAAATCTTCTGATTAAGAATGCCAAATCACTCTGTGATTTAATTCATGTTTGTAATAAGAATGACTAAACAACAGCTCAGAGTCTTTAAATGAAACATTGAAGACAATCTCCATTTCCTACCAACACCAGTTTTGTTCAGTCAATACAACATGGATATATATGCTGCCTTCTGTGT
Source organism: Condylura cristata (assembly GCF_000260355.1). Classification (NCBI taxonomy): domain Eukaryota; kingdom Metazoa; phylum Chordata; class Mammalia; order Eulipotyphla; family Talpidae; genus Condylura; species Condylura cristata. The sequence continues at coordinate 27,082,538 of NW_004567108.1, read as the reverse complement.
AGCCACACTGTTCTCTCAGCTATAAAGTATAAGTAGCAGGTCTTCTGCTCACAGCACTTTGTCACTTCTACACACTAATGGAGGTACTGATCCAGCAGCTTCCTGGCTTGTACCTTCCCTCAACCATAGAGACAATCCAGGGATATCATATGGAGCAAAAAAGAAAAATGAAGTCCATACTGCACCCGCATTCCTTGCAACTAACTATAACCCCATTATTACTGATGCAGAAAATATATACATGGAAGAGACATTGGGGTATCACAAGAAGAGAGAGAAGTTCTTTTCTGTAAGTCTAAATGTAAGCCAAGCAGTTTGAGGTTATCATATCTAATCAGACACAAAACGGGAAAATAAAAATGACAATATAGATGGCTTTTCCTTTTTCATATTTAGAAAGGACTCACAACTTATTACCTCCATTTTTCTGTTGGTTAACCCCTCCAGGAAAGAGTTGCCAAGACAGAATCTCTCTGAGAGGGATTCTTTGGGAGTAATATCTATGAACAAGTAAGAGAAGTGAAAAGGGGAGGCAGTGAAAGCCTTCAAACCAGGACACATGCTAATACCAAGGAAAGGAGAAAGAAGAAGGAAGAGCTCCTATCCACAAAGAGCCCAGTGCTGAGAAAGCTTCAGTCAGGCCTCTGGGAGCCTTCGTACAAGTATTATACCTAGAAAAATCTGGATTGGGCAGAAATGTGCAGCTCCAAGTACCCTCATCCTGCCTGCTCATTGGCTGTGGGCTGACCTTGACTCCGACACTGAGGGAGTTCCCAAAGAACTCCAAGTGCAGTCCTTGCAACAGACTGGCAATTCCATTTTGAAGGGTGATCTGAGCACATGGCTGCTAATGTCCATCCTTATGCTGCCTGCATCTATTTCTTCATTCTTTCAGGTTAATACCAGGGTTTGGACAGATCTCTCTTTCAGAGAATAAGCAGATGAGTTTAGTGAAAGCAACTATATTCCCCATTGCTGAAGCTGTCTTAGGTCACAAGTGGCACTCACAGTCTCCGGCCTCCATTGTCCATTCCAAATATCCCTTGCCATCATTTATCTGTCCACATGGGCTTGGTTACTTAACTGGTGCTGTTACCCAAACCCTTATTCCTGCAAGATCTGAGTCCCTTTTGAGTATGTCCTCTTCCATTGGGGCTGTTCTACTTCTCCATTTACAGTCACACTGAGGCAAAGGAGTGTACTAGGCAATGCTCCAATGGATCAACATTTTGCTATTTAGTACCAATAGCCTCGCCCACTCCTGCTACTCAGATCCATCACTTCTACAGGGGTGTGACTGCTCTTTTTATTTGTTGGTTCTTGAACAAGAAGTCCAAAGTGCTCAAGCAGCCACCATAGATTGAATTGCAATTGGAATCTTTCATCGTGGAAGAAAGTCTGCTCCATTTAGAGATTAGCATTTCTACCTTATAAATCCCAGGGCTGCAAAAACAGGAAATACAAAGTTCCCCCAGATTATTAGGAATAATGGCAAATACTTCTGCTTTCAAACTTTGTTTCCCACAACCATGAACGTCTCTATCAGATAAAATGCCATTTAGGAGTCTCTGGTCTGTTCTAGAAAACAGCATCACATCCGCCTAGACTATTTCATCTGTGCAGGTAATTCAGCTATTCATTCACCAGTCATTCTAACATACTATCATTCTTTCCATTTCTGGGTGTTGTAGTATTTGATAGAACCCACAGATATCAAGGTGAAGGTCTTGTTCCTGTGTCTCTTTAACTATGAAGTGTGTTTACTAGAGGAAGCCCATTTTGGATAAAAAACACAATGATGCCTTTGGATAAAATAGTAATGGTGGTACCATGAAGGCACGAGATAATCATACTCAGAACAGTATATCTCTCTGAGAACAAACCATTACAATTTCCAGAATAGAAGAGACCCAATGTAGTCAACTTGTTAACAATGGCTGGCTGGTCTCTTCAAGAAAGATATATCCAGCCTTGGGGGTAGCTAGACTGGCTTTGGCCTGTGGAGCATAGTGGTAGGTACATGTGAAGCCTCCATCTCATCTGCTGGATCTTCTCTAGTCATATGCCTGTTAACAATGGCAGAGTAGTGTCTACCAACTGAGTCATTCTTACCCAGTTTATATCAATAGTTCCACAAATCTTCCACAAGGATGCTTTCTGGTGGCTATTACAAACCACACCAGTATTGCCCATTCTTTTGTGCCCATTCCCTTGTTTCTATCCACAGGCTTTTTCCTTATTATTTTTTCCTTATTTCTTTCTTCTAAACTCCTGAGAAGTCATCCAGACCATTTAACTCAGTTATGATTCTGTACATAGTCCACCTCAGGCCATTTCTTTCACACAGAGTAGGAACTAGCAGCACCATGAGAAACTCTGACAATGGAAAAGTTGTCTGTGCCACTGTCTGAGTAGGGTCTACACTGCAACCACATCCATTTTCAGTTTGGCACACATAATGAGCTAACCCATCCATAAACAATGTTTGCACATTTCCCTTCTGCTTCAGTAATCATAAAAGACATCCTCATATGGCCAGAAACATAAACTGAGGAAGGGTGCTGGTTCAAATACTGGTGGTTGACAGAGACAGGGGAAGTCTAACCTCATACAATTTTCTCATACTTTTTTGCCTACTCAGTTTACCCAACATAATGTCTTGGGGCATCCAAAAGGACTCAGCTAATGAGTCTCTAGCAGGGTCTAGTAACATATCAGGAGCTGCTTCTCAACAGAAATATGATTTTCCATTTTAGATGGCATGGTCTTACTCTGGAACCCTGGGATCTTCAATATGATTCTCCCAATTTTTTCACCATACTTCCATACTGCATCTTTTCCTGTCACTGACATCTGCAGTCTCATAAGAATCTACTAGATAGTATACTCTGAGGAGACATTTATTTGCATTATAGCCTGAATTTGCTGCAAAGTTCTGTCATGCTCCGGGCTGTGTACAAAGCCGGTAGTCTTTTTTATCTTTGAGTATATCCTCTAGAATAATATTTCTAAATACAGAATGTGTATCCTCCAGAACAAAGAAACTGACCAAATGGTATACCTTCTTTGTGATCCTGGGTGCATATAGTAATTTATTTTATGGCATATGAAATATCTTGCCATGTGCTTTGACCGCTGAAATCCTAAAAACGGTCATGGTTTCTAAATGTTTGTGGGTTTATCTCCTGTCCCTGGGGCATATATCACATATCAAGATCTCCAGGATATTAATTGTCGTTTTCTCATTCTTCCTCATCAGCATATTATCAGTAATATAATAATTCAGCTTGATGCTCCATGAGATGTCTAAGATATCCCAGATATCTTCAGGCATAAATAACATATGCCTGAAACAAAACTTAAATTTAGATTATTGTTCTTTCCATGAAAAAAAAATTCAGATCTTATTTTCTCATTTCAATAACATTAATAAATTTGCCACTTCAGATCCATGCCATATAATTGAGAATTTATTAATTTACTCTAGCAAAGATAGCTCACAAAACTGGAGCTATCTCCAGTTGAGCCCATAGTAGCTTACCTGTAAGTTACCTAGAGATATAATAAAGACCACTACATTTCTTTGTTCCTTAGCTCCATAAGGGTTCCTGCTGTTGTTCCTCCAAAAATGCAAAACTGTGTGTGATTTATTATCCTAGTTGAAGACGACACTCCCAAAGACTTAGATTTGGTATTTTCTATGCTAATAACTTTAGCTTCATAGGCCAAGGATTAGTTGTCTCAACTGCTGGCTACCTTGTTTCTAAATTTTACATTTAAGAATTGGGTAAATGACACTATTAAGACCAAAACAAAACAAAACAAAACAAAAAACCTAGTAGTACTACTTTAAGCTGAACTTTGGCAAGAGCTCCATTGATTACTGGGGACATGTCCCCCCAACCCCAACACTCTAACAGGCATACGACAATGATTTAGATCTCAGGTAACAATGTCAATTCAGTCCCTGTGCCAAACAGTCCTTTGCTGGAAATAGCAGGCATTCTCTTTTCCTTTGTGCATAGACACAAGTAAATATTGAGAGTTCCTCTTAAAGAAAAATCAAGGGAAACACTACAAGTACTTACATGGTACATTATAATCAGGGTTTCTGAGTTATCAAGCCATCTCATCAGATACTGTATTCTGTGTCTGAAAACCGATTCAAGTCCCCAAACTGGGTAAGATAATGTAGTTTCTTTTGGGGGGTAATGCTCACCCCTTCTTGTTTCCTTTTGTTGTATGTATTAAGTAGCTCACATTTGGACATAGGAATGACCTCTTCCTTTATTAACTGCCACAATTCCCTAAGGATAGCCTCCTAGCCTATACTTCTGACTTTGTCAACTCTTAAAATAATGGTCTCTCCTGTCTTTTAGTGACTAAGCACTATTACTTCATTCCTTCAGAGCCCCGTTATCCTCATGAACTTCCACCCCAATGCTTGCCACTTTTGCCACCAGTCATAGACTTCACAGAATAGCCACGACCAAGTATGAGTCACTAATCCACCTTTTTCCAGTTACTTTCTGATAATCTTGGCAAATGGGGTGTCTCCTGGGTTCTTCCTTCAAGAGAATCCTCTAGAAGCCCTTTCAACCTCATATAACAAATGCATTCCAGCAAGCTCACTTCTCTGAGCCTTTAATCCTTCCTCTACCATCTGCCACAGCAGTTGTGGGATTTCACTTTACTCAGTGTGGGCCATCACTTTTCACAGGCTTCAAAGTGCTACCCTAGCAATGGGCTACCCCCTTCTCCTGGGATCCTTGACAGGGTCTTAAACCCCATGTGAAAATACAGTGCCCTTAAGTTAATTAACTCTTGTTTATCTAGTCTTATCTCCGGGTTCCCTTGACCAAATACTCTCAAAACCCAGTCCCATGACTCCTGTCAGTAAATGCTAGCTCATCATTGCAAGTTCCTCAATATGGTTTTATAAATATGTCTCTTATCTTTCTTAAATTCCCAAAGCACTTTTTATTTGCCATCAATGACATTAAGATCAAGCTATCACTTGTAAGCTTAATAATAAAGGGCACAGCCATTCATCTATGCCATGAAATTATTTAATTTTAATTAAGACAAGAAGTGTTTTTCTCTGCTCAGATACTTCTGAGTAATAATGCACATAGTTGTTCTTAGGGTCTCATTCATCCTAAATCTGGATTCCCTCACAGTCACAAAATGGCTGCCAGTGGCAAATGAGTCTGGCTGTTGCTTTGTTTATGTCTAGTGGGAAAAAGAAAAAAAAAAATTCCCCCAAGCAGAGAAAAAAGCCCTATTCTCTGTCAGATTGAATCCATTTGGCCCACATGCCAGCCCCTGGCAATGGACCATGAGAATCACTGAGAGTATGCTGAGACCTGACTGGCTCTACCTTGATTAATTCATTAACCCCATTCATAGTGAACAGTGATTCTTGACTCTTCATATATTTGATTTGGTTTATCTGTGATATATTTGTTTTATTCTATTTTTAAAGCTTTATGAATTATTCCCAGGAAAGAGAACAGTGTCTGGTCATAATTGGCACTCAGTAAATATTTGTCGAATGAATGAATGAATGGAGCAATTAGGATGCCCTTCCAAAACTCTAGATAGAAAAGATTTCTGAACAGAATTGAGGAACTATTAGGAAGGAAATTGGACATAGAGTAGCCAACCAATATCATTGCCTTTCTTTTCTGAAGCAGACTTTGAGTAGGTAATTCTTTCTCAAGCTGTGGGCTGCCACAAATCTATTTCAACAGAAGAAAAACACCCTTTCAACTGATGAGTAGAACAAATCAAACAAATGTTCTTTGTCCCTAAGAGTTAGTTCTGCCAGTTTGGAAATATTTAGGTTTTTTTTGGTATTAATAAAAGTTAAGACAGGTTTCTCTATTTTAAATAAGTAGTAATTTACAATGCTTTTAAAGAGATGTTTTACTTTTAAAACCATCATACACTCATATGTCTGATATTCAAAATAATCACTCTCAAGCAATATAATATCTAAAGTGAGAATTCAATATCTTCTGCCATTAACAACATCATTAATAACAAATGTCTGTTTAATTACTCTTGCTAAGATTAAAAAGGCCATTATTCTTGTAACTTGAGAAATTCATTAGCTGGAAAAGGCTGTTTAATGCCAAATGCACTCCTTAAAGATGCAGTCCCCGATATTTGAAGGTATTTCTGACATTCATGCATTTGCATTACTTTAAAAAAGCACTACCCAACTGTGCTGAAGATCACGCTGTGACAATAAGCAAGAACTGTAACATTTCAAAATCAGAAATGAAGCTACAAGACATTTTACAATACCATACAGAGTCTGTTCTTTCGAATATTTAAACTACGCACAGTGAGCCCATTATTCATCATTCACCTCTCACTAATTCCATGCTCAAATGAGTCTTGTACCAACACAGTGCATCCTCTGGTACAGTTAATATTCATAAGTACCTCCTCCAAAGGGATTCAGAACCATAACTTAAGATATCAGCAAGTCAATTTTAAAGTCTGAGACTGCAAGGAATATAGACCCATTAAATGAAAATCATAAGATGGGATTTAGAACAACATCTTTCTTAAACCACTGTTTCAGTTCAATATATTTTTAGCCCAGAAACCTGCTTAACATTTAACAAAAATTAGATCAGCGACGGTGTACTCACAGAACTAGCAACTCAAGTAGCTTCAGGGCAATGGCTATATACTAAGGTGTTGTATCACTTTTTCACTTGTTTGCCACTGTGAACAATAAAGCAGAGTTGTAAAGCTAGCTATAAAGAAGCATATCTCCTTACTTTCAGTCTCTCTCTAATTGCTGAATCTAATTCACATTTCACTCTCTCATGGCTTGAACTGTGAGAGACAAGATATCAACAATAAGGGGGATATGAAGACCTGTGGATTCAAGTCAAACAAGGTGGGAAAAAGTTGTTGCTCCTAAAGAGGAGTGAGGGAAAGCTCTCCCTTCTTTCCTTCCTTCCTCCAATAATCTGAAACTAGAACCTTCACAGTGAGTTAACATAGATTCCAGTTTTTCTAGATTGTATTAAGACATGGTGTCTGCTATCAAGGAGTTCTCACAATTTGATTGAGGTTGTCATACCAGCTGCTGGCAGGTAGAGGCAATCCATGATAGGTATTGTGCTTGGGTTCTACCCGGTATAGCAGGACATGAAATGAGAGTGAGAAGTTCTCTAAAGACAGCAAAGATATATAAAAAGGCATAGGATTAAGTTTTCATTGATTTTAAATATTGTTCATATTTTTCTTATTTGTTTTTCATGTGCTAGGGCAGGGAGGGTGAAGAGAAAATCAGTTCCAGCCTCTAACTTAATACAATGAGCTTGATTCCTGCTCTTGCTTTACACATGATCACAGTTAATCTGATGTTGTTTGTTTCCACCAGTCTGGAGAGTAAGCTCATGGTTTCAGCAACATTTGCCATGCTGTTTCTTAGGATGTTAACCATTGAAGAAGGTGATGCCTTCTAAACTTTATCTAATCAATTTTTATCTCTCATTGTTCTTTCTTTGGGTACATTGGTACTCAAAGTATAAACTCACAAGGATCGTAACCAAGAGCAAGAAGCTGATTTTTCTTCATCACCCTGCTTGAAAAATACAGTATCTACATGATTTTAAGTACCTGAGATGATTAGGTTCATCAATGTTGTTGCTAACGATCTGTGATAATAGTCAAATGAAAAATAACACACACTTGATTGTGCAGAAAATAAGAAGAGCTCACTGCAGGGAAGACACTATGTTAAAGTTAGCCATGTACAAAAGACAACAGTTGAAACTTGCTGAACTTTGATATCTTTATATTGAATGTAAGGATATCAAATTTATGAATGCTAATTAGGGAAGTTGATAAATAGCTCCATTTTGAAAGATTATTTGGTATGTATGTTTGCCATTTCTAAGATTTTTATGAATCATAAAAGTACTATGGTTTTAATAAAAATGATTATTATAACAATCTTTTTAGTCTTACAAATTTTCAAGTCAGCAATATCTGTAATTCTATATGTAAAGCAGGGAATGTATCAAGAGCAAGTACATGTATTGGCATAGAATTGACATGTGTTCATGCTTGAAACTTTTTACCAACTTAATGCCAATGAATTTTAATGAAGAGTAGTAGTAAAGGGCCAAAAACAAGATACCAAGTGACACCCTTATCTATATTGAAGACGTACTTGTCAACACACACAGGGTGTTTTCATCTGATGACATAAATTGCTCTTTGACCCTGACTGGAGTTTGATGTCTGAATTTAGCTGTGCTTCCTGTCCCTGAAGCAAGTTAAAGAAATAATAGTTAGAGCTTTTTTCTGGGAAGACTCTTCAGCTCTCAGAGTTCTGGGAGGAAATCCAGATTCGATAACTGTGGAATCCCTGTGACTTTTAAGGATTATAGAACAATCACAGTAAGTCCCTAAAGGCTGGGACACCATCCTCATGTGACAGGGCCAGTGCCCAAGTGTTATCCATAGCTTGGTTTGAGTCTATTTAGAGACCAAACCTCGGCATCTGTTTGGTTCTAGCTGTTTTCTACCTTATGTTATTATTGTGAAGCTTCCAGTGAAGGAAATTATATATAATTTATCATAGATTGAAAAGTTCAGATAATGCACTAGAATAACTCAAATGCTTACTAGAGAACTTTCCCTTACCCACTTTAGCTCGATGACCTTGGAGATTATTCCATAGAGAATGAAAGGGTTCTCTTGCCAAATTCACTCAATCTCATTGTCAGAAACAGATTATTAGGTCACATGACTGCAGGTTTTATGCAAAGCACACTTTTCCTTATACGCATATACAAACACATGCACAAAGATATTTTAAACTTGCGTTTGCATTTCCATGGGAACTAAATAGACGTTTATAGTACAGATAAAAATGAAAAGAGAGGAGATTTTTTTCTTCTATAAAAGAATCATTTTTATTCTGTGAAACTCTATTGGGAAAATTTAAAAGGTAAGAATGTAACTCCTTAAGTGGAAAAAGACTTTAGTATTTTCTATGAACATTAAAATTCACATAAAATTGGTTGAAAATCCAGCCTAAGAAAAGAAAATGTGCATGTGTATGTGTGTATCCATATGCATTTATATTATAGTATAGATAAATATGTAGCATTCCAAGTTAGTTAACAATTGTGTAATTTTAACTTTTAAAATCCACATGTATAAAACACATCAAAATATTTTACAGAAAAACAAATTTCCAGTGCAAATGATTAAGCTTTTAGTTCATGAATAAGTACCTTCACAATATCACACCTGATAAACCCCCTTGAATTTGATGTTTTTGTCTATGGGTTGGAAGAAAATTTTGACTCAGGGCTATATAGCTTTGTATTCAAGACAAAATAATAAAAGAATGGAATGGAACACATGAGTCCTCATACAGACCTAACAGAAAGCCTTTTTAGCTAGCTTGATGAAAAAGAGAGAGAGAGAGAGAAAAGTGTAAAATGAGGATAATGAAACTCACAAACTTATATGCAACTGACCTAAAGGAAGAAATATGCCCAAACCAAGGATGGAAGGTCAGATAATTTGGGAAATTTTCATTCCTAATCTCCTATCCCTGACATCTCTTTTTATCCAGTGCTCTTTCATGTTAAAATTCCCTGTCTAGCCAAATTCTCTCTGCTCCTAAGTCATTTGAAATTAAAAAGTTCTTCACATTCTTGATTTTACAAAATAACTGAGTGAAACTATAACAGATTAAAAATAAGTACATATTCTTAGGTAAGCACTCTAATTGTCTGACCTGGGTAAGATACCTAACGTTGGGCCAATTAACTGTGGCAAGATGAACAGAAGTAGCTTCTAGGGAAATCGTTGCCGCTGCTGTCACTATGCAGATGGAAGGCTAACAGCAGCCCTCAGAAACGGGTAGGTCATACATTCAACTACAGTCCTTGTGTACCAGGCAGGCTTCAAAGATATGTGAGTGAGGATAGCCAGGGGCAATCACGGTAAGTGATGAGGGAGCTGGGTGACCAATTCTTTACCTCTGGATTGAACAGAAAGCTGTACTCTAATCAGAGGACCAGGAGTTAAACAATACAGGAAATAGAAGGCATTTTTACAAATTTTCCTGTCAGCTACTTAAATAAAGAATGGAAGAGATCATTTACATTTTAAAGTTATAGTGATGTCAGAATGTCATCTGGGAGAGTTCTTCAGGAAGGCTTAAGGTTAGATACATGGACAGTTAGAATTTTCTTTCATCAAAGACTTCTGAGACTTGTAGACCCAAGTACCTACATTTTTTCAGGGTCAAAAATATATCTTTAAAGTAGATGCATGTTAATTCACCTACCAAATCAGTCTGGATATTTCTGTATGAGTTGTAACACAATATAACATATACCTATAGCCATAAATATGAATATGCATATGGATAAGATAGAAGTACAAAATATAAATATAGAGAAACAAGGGATGATATAAACTCCAAAGCATGTGTTCCAGGATACTAAAGAACATGATAGGGACATTCTTTCTTGAAATAGAAAAGTTGTGAAAATTCCTTTTTAAATGTATTGTACTGACATCACTGTATGTGATCATAAAGTAGATAAAAGAAATAAGTATAACACTGTCTAGAATAATACATAAGCCAATGGCTTGCTTGTTAAAGTATTATAAAATAGAAAACTATATAACCATTAAGAAATGACTCTATATGTTCTGCATACTTTTTTTACAACCTGTAAAATATATATATATATATATATATATATATATATATATATATTAAAAGGACATCCAAGTAGTTAAGTCATAATGAGAATGCTAATGTATTAATTTATATTGAGAACACTTTTACTTCAGCAAGCAGAATACTCACGTCTAGGTGACAAGTCAATTTTCTTCTTAAAACAGACCAGTATGAGAAACCAAATAATAATCAACATCTTGCTCAATGATTATAGAATTAGAATAGATGGTTTAATTAACTATGTCAATGTTTCATGTCATCAAGAGAAGAGCATTGTGTCTCCATATTTAGACAATAGATATAAACCTTTTTATCAAGTCTAAGATACTTGAAGGTGTTGACTAGAACCCACAACAATGCTTCTTCCCTGAAGAAGTTGGGGTATGGTCCTTCCTGGTGGCGCAGCAGGTTAAAACACAGCACTAAGAAGCTTAAGCAACTTCCACATGAGTTTGATCCCCACCTGCCCCGGAGGTGACCACATGGGGAGGCAGACCTCTCCTGACCCGCCCGCTGCTTCCCTCAGCAGTGTGCTTCCTCAATCTGCCTGTTCTGCTCCCCATTCTGTCCCTGGTGAATCCTCTCACCCTCCGTATCTCTGGCCTGTACCCCAGTTCTGTATGAATAAATAAATCTTAAAAAAAAAATCACTTCTTTAAAAAAAAAAAGTCGGGGTTAGCAAATCATACCACACAGTCAATATCCTTAGTTATGTAAGATTCCTCCTTTGGAAGGAAGCACAGACATATCGAAGGTTTATCTCTATGACTTTCTTTTTTCTCTTCTCATGGCTGACTTTATCCTTTTTTGTTTGGCAAATTCTTCATTAATACCTTCATTCAGGATATAGCTTGTTATGGCATATCTTTGCAGCAATTTGACATTGCCCAGCTTTAATATAGTTAAGTAAAAAAATTTATAGTACGACTTTAAGGATAGCATTATTATATTTATTTCCAAACTCTTGAAAAAGGTTTCACCTTAAACCATATGCAATAAATCTGCAGATTTTCTTATGCATTATTCTGTCAGTTCCTTAGTAATCTACATATATTACTTTATAGTTCAGACAGAAACATTGATATTTACTGATGTAGTGTTATGTTACTTTTGTAGAGAAATCTTTATTTCTCAACAAAAAGAAAAATACTTCCACACAAAACAGACTCACTGGTCATAGTTAAATGAATAACGAATAATAAAACACAATACAGAATGCTTGAAATATGTAGATAGTAGGTACCAGGATATTTAAACATCTTCATCTTATTCTATCTGATTCAACTAGAAGCCATCTAGGAGCCACCACAGTGAGACACAAAAGAATCTGGGACAAATAAAGGAACAGATCTAAATGTAGAATTTGACTCTGAATAAGAAAGCCTGCATTCACATTCACATTCACATTCACAGTAGAGTGACAACATCAGAAAGAGGAAAGATCTGAAATTTTGTACTTGGAAATGTCATAATACCGAACGGTCTCCTAGCTTGGATTAGGATTCTAGCCAGTGGCCAGATAAATGTAAGAATATGGCAGTACCTCAGAGAGAATATATACTTTAATCCACAGTAAATATTAAATAAAACTAAACAGAGAAAGTTCAGTAGTAGAAAAAATAAAATTAAGGGTAAATAGCATTCATAAGATAGAAAAGGAACCTACAGAATATTGAAATGATCCACTAATAGTATATTGTAATTTATCTTACATAACCCTAAAATAATAATGCTGAATGGATAAAAGAAAAATTTTGTGGAAAGTATTTACAAAGTTTATAAAAATGTCATATATCACTATTAGTTCTGAAAGTGATAAAATCTGAACATATTTAAAGGACTTTTTATAATATACTTAGAAAACTGCATTACCCAAAATATAGAAATACTTTGTTTTAAAACACAGAAACTTCTACATGATTAATCTAGTGTTAAGTCATAAAGATGACTCTACAAATGTAAAAAAAAAAAAAAAAATCATTACCACACAATGTTCTCTGACCATAGCTACAGAAAAAAATGAATAATAAAATACAATGTATGTTTGGAAAATAAAAATGCATTTCTAACTAGCTCTTAAAAATAAATGTCTAAATAAAGTTTAAAAATAATTGTCTAAAGAAAGCATAGACTGCAAAGTAATTAAATAATGCATTGGCTAAAGATTAAAGGGGATATTATAAAATATTTAGAATAATATGGCAGTGAAAGAATGGCATTAAAAAAATTCATGAGGCCCTCCCTGGTGGCGCAGCAGGTTAAAGCACAGCACTGAGAATCTAAAGCCGCCTCCACATGAGTTCGATTCCCGCCTGCCCCGGAGGTGACCACATGGTGTGGCAGACCTCTCCTGGCTCCCCTCAGCAGTGTACCTCGTTGATCAGCCTGTTCTGCTCCCCAATCTGTCTCTGGTGAAGCCTCTCACCACCCCTGAGCCTCTGGCCTGTACCCCAGTTCTGTATGCACAAATAAATAAATCTTTAAAAAAAAAAATCTTTAAAAAAACCAGCAAAAGACCAGAGTTAAAAATCAAACAAAGAAATAGGAAAAATATAATTGAAAGTAAAAGTTAATGAAATAAAAAAACACACATTACAAATGAGAGTTATCAATAGAAGAATGTATTCTAAATAACAAACATAAAGTTGTTACATTACAAAAACTAGTGAAAAAATGGAACACTGGGCCCTCCCTGTTGGCGCAGCGGGTTAAATCACAGCACTAAGAAGCTAAAACCACTTCAGCATAAGTTCAATCCCTGCCCCAGAGGTGACCCACATGGCGCCGCAGACCCCTCCTTACCATCTGCTGCTCCCCTCAGCAGTGTACTTCCTTCAGTTGGCCTGTCTGCTTCCCACTCTGTCTCTGGTGAATCATCTTACTGACCCTGCACCTCTGGCCTGTACCCCAGTTCTGTATGCATAAATAAATAAATCTTCAAAAAAAGAAAGAAAAATGGAACACTGACTGATCAAGTAAAACAGAGAAAAAACAGATTTAAAGTGTTAAAAGTTAGAAGGATGTATATATCACTAAAAAGGTAGAAATGTCTAAAATCATAATGCTATAAACAAAAATGACAATATTTTAAAATTTTCAAGATTTACTTTCTTAAAAAATGCACTCTAAACTGACTAAAATATAAGTTGAAAATTAAACCTGTTACTAATATTCAATATCTAAATCATTAATCCAAAATCAATTCTCTTCAAAAATATAAAAATATGTCCAGCAACTATTTTAGAGGCTATTCTACAAGACTTTAATGGACAAATAATTAGTAACAGATTAACTCTATTCAAGAAAAGATAATGCGAATCTAATACCAACTCACAACTGAGAGAATGGTCCATATGAAAAGACCAGAAAAAACAAGTACTGGTAAGATATGGAGATAAGGGAAGCTTGTACACTGTGATAGGAATCAGAACAACTAACAATCATGAAAGCAGTATGGAAGTGTCTCAAAATATTAAATGTTGATCTGCCATTCAACCTAGTAATTCCACTCCTAGGAAACCACTCCCAAAATTCAAAAACACTAATTTAAAAGGAAACATATCCTCCCCCATTTATTGCAGCACTGTTTACTATTGCTAAGCTATGGAAACAACTTAAATGCCCGAGAACAAATGAGTAGATCAAGATTTGGTATATACACAAAATGGAACACTATTCAGGCATTAACATAGATAACTCATGTTATTTGCAGCAACATGGATTGAGATTGAAAGGATAATGCTATGTGAAATAAATCAGAGGAAGAAAAATATATAATGGGTGGTGTCACTAACATGTGGAATATAAAGTAATGAAACTAATAGTGAGATAAAGACAAAGCTGAAAAGCTAACCCTTGATGGCTGACCACAGAAAGTGGAGGGGCTGGGGGAAATGAAAGAACAGGAAGGGAGGTGACCTAGTGGTCTGTGGTGGTAGGTGCACTATGGTGTAATGTCTGCTAGGGACAACCTAATTTTATCTCAGTGAAAAATAAAATAAGTATAATAAGTAAAATAATAAAATAAAATTTGCATCTAAGAGTAAAAAGTCAAATAAATAAATAAACCTGACAAATAATAAAGAATAAAGGGGCTAGAAAAGGGCTTAATGGATAATGGACCATAAAAGTCTATAAATACACCTACATACAGAGGCCAACTTTATATACAGTTAAATATTTATACTTTGATAAGAAAAGAACAGATTATTCAATGCAAAATGGTAGGTCACTTTGCTACCTATATGAAAAAATAACTTCTCCTTTCCTTTTGACAGAAAAGTCAACTAGAATAAAATATTGGACTCCTCCACACACTACATACAAAATCAGTTCCACATAGGTAAGCAGCTATTATATAAGAATAAAACTTGACAACTTCTAGGAAATAATTTTATTTTTATTTTTTCTATCCTTTTAATTTTTTTTATTCACCAGCTATTCATATTTCTATTTTGAAAGTTTAAGTGTAAATGCAGAAATAAATTTTTTGAAGGTTCAATCCTTTCCTTCTCAATAAACTTCTCTGTATTACATACTACAGATGGTGAATTCATTCATCACATTCTATTGTGTGCACTCCTAAATCAGAACAATTTACTTCCATGAGAACCTCTTGTTTGCTCTTCGCCTCAGTTATCACTTATGGCTATCAGCCCAACATCTGGGTGAGCTTAACATGTATCAACTGCCATTGGCCAAAATATTTTTGCCTTTAGGTTCAAGGCATGCAGACAAATAGGAGAAAAGTTTAGAAACTATTTTATGACCATAGTAAAAAAAGAATATGTTTTAAATACCAAACATAATATGGGAAAAAGAATAAATTGACTATTGAAGTTTAAAACCATGCTCTGTCAACAAATTTCATAAATCTAACTAAAAGACATATTCCTATAATTTTAAGAACACATTCCTGGGAAGGTAACTACATCCGGCTTAAGAAATACAGAGAAAATATCAAAATATATGAAAAAATGCTCAGCATCACTCATCACCAGGGAAATGCAAATCAAAACCAACAATGAGATACCAATTCACTCTGTAAGAGTGAATTGGCTTATACATGCATATATGACTAGAAACAAGAATTATGGATTTGGAAAAAAAAAAAAAAAAAAACCCAGAATGTAGGTTGGTCCAGCCACCATGAAAAACAGTATGGATGTCTGTCAAAATATTAAAAATAGATCCGCCATGTGGCCCAGCCATGCCACTCATTATCTACACAAAGGACATAAAACCTCTAACTTGAACTGATGTAGGCATGCCTTTGTTCGCTCAGCACTATTGACAATAGCCTAGATATTGAAACAATCAAGTGCCCAAGGAGCGAGAAATAGATTAGGAAAATTGGCAGCTACACACAATGGAAAATTTCTCAGCTATTAAAAAAAAAAATAGATACTCTTGCTATTTGTGACAATGTTGATGAAACGAGGGCTGAAGATAAAATAAGTCAGAAGGACAAAGACAAATACAGGATGGTTTCAGTTACATGTAGAACATACAGAAACAAAGCAAAGAGTCAGATAAAACCAAACCAGCAACACGTTCTAGAAATCTGATGATAGAACTGATGTTACTAGAACAGGAAGAGGTGGGAGAGCCCACTATGGAGTACGGTGGAGGACTATGGGTGCCCTGGTGGTAAGAGCAGTGTGGTGACCTATACCCAGGGGGTTGATCCTGTGCCTATTATTTACATATAGCATTGTAAACCAATGTTACCGCAAGATAGATTGATAGGTAGATAGATAGATAGGTAGATAGATAGATAGATAGATAGATAGATAGATAGATAGATAGATAGATAGATAGATAGATAGATAGATAGACAG
>NW_004567108.1:27013658-27065854 GCF_000260355.1 Condylura cristata | reverse complement strand
AGACAGACAGACAGACAGACAGACAGACAGACAGACAGATAGATAGATAGATAGATAGATAGATAGATAGATAGATAGATAGATAGATAGAGATAAATGATAGATGGATGAACAAATGAATGAATAAATGAGTAAATAAGAATGAGGCCAGTTATTTCATGAGAGACACAAAAAAAATAACTCAAAGTGAAATAAAGATCTGAATGCCATACCTGATATCATAAAAGGTACAGAAGAAAACATGGGCAAAGATTCCACAAACGCAACCATTGAACAAGCTTCTTAACTTCTAAAGTCTCTGAAAAGCGGTGGTAATAACATCTGTGAGAATAAAAGCAGGAATATTCATAAAAATGTCCTGTGATCTACAAAGCCAATAAAAGTAAGCCACTGTTTTTATAAATCTTTCTCCATCAATTACAACATTAATTTTGTGTTGCTAGAGTCAAACACATTGCCTTAAATATAATTGCCACCTAATAATTAAGGCAAATTAAATTCTATTATTTTCTTAGAACAAAAATACTGCACTTCTGAAATGGGCCTAGTTTTATGTATGTGTGTGTGTATATGTATATATATATATATATACATATACACACACACACACATACACACATATATGAGACCTCAGACCTTTTTTTTCCTTATTCTTTTTAATTTTTAAAGCAAAATTAAAAAAATTAATGAAGTAGTTAGGAGTTATGTCTATACGCACAATGAACATTTCTGGTAGTCTCTAATGTATAGATGGATACATGAACTAGATTTCCAAATAGTTTGAAAATAATTTGAAAAATCTTTAATTTTGATAAAAACAACGATCAGAGTAAAATCATTTGAAATGCAGGTAACCTCTGCATTGGATATGACATTTTTAGAAACATTTACTTTTAGAAATACTTGCTTTCCAGAAATATTTAAAAATATAAACTGTTTTGTCTTCTGTATATCATCAATGTTTTCAGGAACTAAATGCTAATATTAATAACACTTGTACTGTTCAATAGAATTAATACTGTTTTATTAGAGATGTAGCATTTAATAAAATAAAGTTTTGGCTTGCTTTGAGTTGGCATTGTACTAGGTGGAGACTGCTAACAGGAATCTGTATAAAAGTAACACATAATATTCAAATGGATGGGACTACAAAGGATTAACAAAAGGGTATAAGGAAAAGAGAGTTGCATATTCTGGAGGAAGGGCTCCCAATTTTTCCCAAAGTGGAAAGGAAAAGAGTCTATGACAAGATGCTATTTGAGCAGAGACCTAAGTAAAAATGATGGAGCAAGCAATGTTGATATCTGATATATGTGAACTTTCATGACACACACTCAAAGAAAAAACCAAGTAAAAGGCATACAATTGCAGTCCCTTTACATTTTCAAGCAACAAACAGAAGTCTGTGTATCTGAAACAGTACAGGCAGGAGGAAAGTTAGTAGCAAATGAAGTCAGTGGTACTGAGCTTACATGGAGCTTGCTGGGATTTATACAGAGAGGGGCACAGGGGTAGCAATTTGAATTGAATGAAATAGAAACTGGTGAAACTAAAAAGGAGTACTAATTATGATGGTAAATTTAGGTATCCAGTTGACTGGATCACAAGATGCTCTAATATTTAGTTAAACTATTTCTAGATGGGAGGCATTTCTGGAAGAAATTAATATTTGCATCTGTTAGACATAAAGCAGAGTGCCCTCCACAATTTTGGACAGGCAGCATCTAATTCCACTGAGAGCTGAAATAGAGCAGAAAAGCATAAGAAGATTAAATTCACTCTGTCTAGAGAGCTGGAAAACCAGTCTTCTCCTGAGTTCAGCTAAAACTAATAGAGTTTCAGATTCTGGCTCTCATAGCATTGAACATGGAGAAGAACTTAAACAATCATTTCACCTGGTTCTCAGAACTTCAGGCTGCAACTAGAACTATATCTCCAACTTCCATGGCTCTCTATATTGCAGAAGAAAGAGCATGGGACTTCCCAACCTTTATAAGCATGTTAGCCAAATCTTGTAAAGAAATTTTTTTTTTAAATATATGGATGAATGGAGGGATGACTAGACAAAGAGATAGATATAGCGATGGAGATAGAAGTAGATAGAGATACTACTGATGTTTCTCCAGAGAAGCTTACCTAATAAAATTACTTACATTAAGTTCTTCCACATAAGGAGAGCAGAAGACCCTCCCCTGCTGGTGCTAGGGAAGTGAGAATCAAGATGAGAGCCATAGAGAGAGCAAAACAGTCAAACTTGAGGAAGGGGATATAGAAATTCATTAGATCTGCGAGGAAATTTGGGCTCTCCCTGGTGGCACAACAGGTTGAGGCACAGCACTGTGAGGCTGTCCACAGTAACTTCATCATGAGTTGGATCCCCAGCCAGGGAGGTGATCCCCATGGTATGACCCCCTATCCTGTCTCACCTGCCGTTCCCCTCAGCAGTGTGTTTCAGTGGATCTGCCTGTTCTACTCCCCGGGGATTCTGTCTCTGGTGAACCCTCTTACCCCCACCCCCACTGTATCCCAGTTCTTGTATGTACAAATAAATAAATCTTTTTAAAAGACTTGTGAGGAAATTTGGGAACACTACAGTGAAGAATCTCTTCTGTCAAATCCTACGAGAAATGGAAAGCATCCATGAACAGTCTTGTGGGGAGGGAAGGAGTGTGCAACAACACTGGTACAAAGAGGTAGTCAGAGACATAAGCCAAAGAGAGTGTCCCTACTGACCCGTGGCTCTCTAGTTATCAGTGCTCCTAGGTACCCATTTGCAGAGGGGCCAGCAGTTTCTACATCCCTCAGTAAGGAGTTATGGAGGTACTAAGAGGAATGGTGAAAAGGGACAAGCCTGGGATCAAGATTAATAAGTTTTAGGGAACTTTTACTGTCCCATGCAAGCAGCTGGGATGGTGGGCTTTTGGCCTCTCCATGCTACCGTATTGTCATGGATGTAACCGGACACTTTCTGTGTGGAAGAAGAAACACAAAGGATTAGCAATTTTATGAAATAAATTGTCTTAAACATGAGGTGGCTGGAAGACTATGGATCAAGTTTTCTTTCCACGGCTCATTCTTGTTACATACTCAGTGATGAGTGATGTTATAAGCAAGACTATTTATTTATAGACTGCACACTTCAGTTACAATTTATAAATTGTGACTGCTGTATACCCACATCTTGGGAATCCAATTTCATATATCATTTACCTAAGATCTATGCAAAATATTAATATGTGTTCCTATTTTGCATAAGTAGTAATACAAACAGTAAAGTCTAGTTCAAAAGGCAAAGACATTTATTAATAGTTGACTTTATAATAAAATCAAATTTAATTGCTTAAAAGCTTGACAGAGCATCTACTCTATCTTACCTACTTATTAAGAAAAATCTGCTGCCATTGATCATTTGCTAAACTGTCCAATATCCTTCCCTCACCCCAATTTACTGGATAAGTCTACTAAAAATATGAGCTTTATTTGTCCTGAAAGTCAATTTTATAGTATTGAACTAACCAAGTAAAGTGCTCCTAAAATTTACTATCTATATACAACTGAAAAACAAACAAACAAACAAAAAAATCACGGGATCTTACACTAAGTGAAGTTACCTCCCTCTCCATGTAAGCGCATGTCAGATATTATTTTGGAAGTAACATTTATTGAGATCAAATCAGAAAATCAGCCTAAACAAGGTCCTTCTTATGCTCTTCTAATGAAACTTCTATTGCTATTTTTGTATCCATTTTTCTTTCTCTCTACCTCACAGCGCTTGAAACTTTATCCTCACTGGGCTTCTTCTGTATTGAAGCAGATAAGCAAAAGTGAATCCTTCTATTAGCCGGAAGGCAGAGGTAAGGGAAGAAAAAAGGAGTGGTGGCCACAGCCGAATGTCATGCTTTTCAATAGCGCTTCAGACTTTTCAGAAAAGCTTCCTCGTCTCCTTTCATATCTGCCGGTGTGACCACCTTATTCTTCTCTCTCAGATTGCCTTCAGGGTTATCTGCTGTTTGAGTGTCATTACAAAAGGCAGGTCTGCTCAGGATCATGTCAAATAATTTAGCCCTGTGACCTCTAACTCCCACTGCTTTTCTTCAGCCCCACATACTTGGTCCTCACTGTCTACCCTGTATGGGTAGCTGGGTACCCCGTGGCATCCCACACTCGTTTATTATGAATACCAACATTGTGCCATTAAGGGTGTCTCAGGTGATGTAGTTTTGCTGTGACATCTAAACAGATACTGTGCTTCTTGGGAGGAGTAAAATGAGGCAACCTTAAGAAATACAATTTCTACAGTTTATTACATTGGCATTACTAGTGACTTCACAAAGTGTAATTTCAAAAATGAATTGCATTTTATAGATATTTTTAACATGCCATTTAAGTTTGCCTGAAATCTTACCTTCTGCCCCAAAACTTAACAGTTTAACAGTTTTTCATTGTCTAAGTATTTGCCTTACATTTGAATAATAGTTTAATCAGATTTTCTAAAGCTTATATTAGATTACCTTAAACTGGCATAAATAATGTAAAGTAAGCCTAATTTCATATCTGATACCTTCTGTGGTGGCTAATGCAGCTCAACTTTTTCTTTCTTTCTTTCTTTTTTTTTTTTAATTAAGGCAATTCCAGAAGTCATTTTTGACTTCTGTGGCATCTTTCTGCAAATCCTATCCACTTCACTGCTACACCAAGGTTCATTTGTGTCATTCAAATCTTTGCTCTTTAAATATCCACTTATAAATTTATTATGGCAATGCATTCGTATCTTTATATTTAATCTGAAACTTCGATAACAAGCAGGAGATGGAATAAATGAGTAGCAGACACACTTGACAAAATTAAAATGCTCTCCTGTCAGTGCCCATGTGAACTATTACAATGACAGAATAGCATTTTAATTTTGGCCAGTTCTTCTTTCTCCATTTCACTCTTCTTTTCTCCTTCTCTTGGAAACTTTGATAAAAGATTCAGATTTTAAGTGTCCAACATCCTCACAAAAATGTTGGAAGATGCTTTAGAATCATGGATTTTGAATGACAGAGATGAACTTCTCTGCAGCACGGCTGCAGTGGGGAATTTATCATTTTGTTAATTAAGGAGGGTTTTCCAATAGTCACTCCAGAAATTGCCTCTGGAATATCATTAATTAACAATCCACTTCTACCACAGGAGGGAGGAGGAAGGCCAACCAGCAAAACTGACAAAGAAGGAACTATTAAAACATACACACACAGGCAAATCTGAAAAGCACCAGGCAAATTTGGAAAGGAGGTGGAGAATTATTTAAAGCTGTATTATAGGATCAACAGAGTTGACAAAAATTCCAATTCAGAGCATGAAAGCTATCTTGGTTCACAGGCCTTGTGCTGATCTCTAAAAAAAATCAAGTTTAAAAATTCTTTATCTGAGCTAAATAATTTACCACTTTGCTTGGAATTTGCAGGGTTTTTATTTTTCCACGATGACTGCTTCCTTTCTAGGGAAGAAGAAAACAAGCCTTTTTTTTCCCCCTCCTGTTTTCTTATTTGTTGAGTATCCAGGTAACAAACTACTTAAAATCAACCAAACAAAACTTGATAATTGGCCCCTATCCCCATCTGAGCCACAGAAGAATGTAACCATAGCAACCTGTAGTTTAGTGCAGACCATCTCCTGTACCTTTCAGAATTTAAGTATGTGAGAATCTATCCATGCCTAAGAAGAATTATCGTATTGGGAACATCCTTTATTGTAAAGGAAGTATGAAGCCAGATTCCTAAATAGTTTTCAACAAGGTATTGAGGCTCAGTAGCAGTGAAAGACATGGACATGTACTCCAACCTAAAGTTCTTTCTGTTCAGGAATAAACAAAAACTGGACTTTGTAAAAGGGCAATAATTAAAGGCCTGATGACTATGGCAGTGTAAGTTGCTGAAACCTTATTTTCTAAAGTAAGAACCTTTTAAGGTCAGAGAGCAGCAACCGGCCAGGGGAGGAAACAGACTCTCCACAATTTAAAGTGGTTTGGTCTCTACAAATAGTCACACTGGGCATAACATAGTCAGGAATGTTCACCTCACTTTTGTGTTGTTATTGTTCCTTGCAATCAAAATTTAAAACTCACTGGATTACAGGGGAACATTTTTTTTTTTTTTTTTCATTTCTATGATAGGACTTAAACTGGCTGGGAGTGATCTCACAGACATTCAATCATCAGTTTTCTCAAACTGGTAAAGAACTTAAAAAGTGATCCCTTATGGAAGCGAGGAAGTCTCTTTAACTATTAAAATACCACTAGCCAAGATAAAATCTGTGTCTAGTTTTAATCCTATCAGTGAAACTAGTAGCTGCTAAAAGAATTTGAAAGAGTGAGAGTAAAAAGAGGAACTGGTGAGTGAGTATCTCAAGTTGTGAGGCTAACAGGATTGAAGGAAGTTTTGTATTACTTTGCAGTTTCTACATCAAGGGGTTACAAGAAGTATAGAAAGGAAGAACAAAGGTCGATTTTTTCACTTCATATTTAAAATATCGTCAGAAGATTGATGCTACTCTATCACTGCAATCTGCAGATCCCCAAGTATGCAGCGAACACTTTCATGTATCTACTGAAGCATTTGTGATAAGTCTCCAGTTCCTGTTCTGGTAACAGTTCCCGTACTCAAGTCAACAAATGTGTATTAAGTAACTACTGTGTGAAAGGTAGTTTGGAAAGTGTGGTGGGGCACACAGACCAGCAGAAAGTAGTTGATTTACCAAGAAACAAATCTAACTTTAGCTCTCTTCTCTTAAATGACTCCTTGAAAGGAACTGCAGGGTTCCTAGCATTTAATTCAAAATTTTTATTTTTTCTTTTACAATTTATTCTTAAATAGTATTCAGTTTAAGTTCAACAAACCTAGATTGGTCTTCCTAGGATTCACTGAAGTTTAATGGAATCATCTTGAGAATTGGGCATGTTCTGTGTGGTGCTGTTGCAAAATAAGTGAGAAATGGATGGATAGTGTTGCTGGAGGTTTGCGGACTTTTCAAGGGAAAGAACTGTGGCCTGGGCAACACAGTAGTGAAGCCTATAATAACTTAAAGGGACTTCTGCTACTATCTGGGTCATCTATATTTAAAAATCTTTGAATACATGAAATTTCTCAGCATTATGTAAGAAGAATCATTTGGGAAATTCTCTTTTCAAGCAAATGTATGAAGTCTAAAGAAAAAGAAAATAAATGCTATTGGTTATGTTTCGTCTCAACTTTTGTTTTGTTTCTGTACATTCTACAAATAAGTGGAATCTTCTGATACTTGTCTTTCTCCTTCTGATTTATTTTGTTCTGATTAATTTCTCCACTTCTATCTACATTGTTACAAATGGCAAGAGTTTATCTTTTTTTTTTTCTAATAGATGATAATATTCCATTGACACTTGACTGCAAAACTGAAGTTACCAGAAAGGGAGAATGGTTGGGTGACAGCAGAAGAAACAATATAGTATGGTTGAGGATTATTAAGGTTTCGATGGTAAGAATGGGGTGAAAACATATTTGGAGGAGTTTGAACCTATAACCCCAAAAACAGATAGAGAGCCATAAACCAAAATTACTTAGGTAACACAATTGGGAAAAAATAATAATCAAAAAAGAATATAAATTTCATAAAATATAATTTATGCAATACATAAACAATTACAATCCTAATTACAATCACTCCTATTGTTGATTCTGTATTTCATATTGAGTAGTATATAAAAATTATGTACATTAAATCCTCATAATAAAACCATGATTTGAATATTACCATTATCTCCATTTTACAAAGGATCCTCCTGAGGACTAATGAGGTTCAATAACTTTACAAAATTTATATCGCAACCACTTAACATCCCAATTTAAAAAAAGACTAGTTGCTACTTAGTCACAGTAAATACAGGCCCTTTTATATAATATTGATTTCAGATTATACATTAGTAAAATGTCCCTTGAAAACAATTTAACAATGTAAATATTTTTAACTGCAAAAATGTCGTATCATTATTCAATTATTTTCATTTCTAGGAGATGACCCTAAAAATGTGATCTGAAATTGGACAATATGTATCTAAAAATGAGCATTTTGGTGTCATTTGCAATAGTGGGAACAAGTATTTTAAATTATAGGTAATTATAGGTGACTATGAAATAAACGTCTATGCTAGAAATATATATATAGTGATGAACATTTCTGTTTAGTTTCACCTAACAAATGGCAAAGAAAATATATGACTAATGTCATAACTGTTAGAGATTATAGCCACCCAGGATGGATTGTTCCCATGTGCAAAGTCTAATACTGAACCATCACACAGATAAGTGATGAACATCATCATGCACAAAACAATAGGAGATGAGACTGTGCTTTATTTTTTCCACCTTTTAAAATCATTCCCGTCTATCAGTTTTTAAGTTCATATTATGTTTATCTAAAATGATGTTTTTTAATGGGGGGTCATGGGAAACATAAGATGTTCAGGAAGGATTTCAAGAGGCAGTGAGACTTAACTTGGATCTTGAAATATCAATGAGATTTAGATAAAGAAATAGGAAAAGGCAAAAAAGGACCCACAGCAGGAATAAAAGCTTGAAGAATGCAGACTGCACTGGGGGGAAATGTCCTAGTGTAAAGCAGGTTACTGTGCAATTTGATGTCACATTGCGAAGTCGGAAATTTATGTAGCAATAAGCCATGGGTCAATATAGGCAATTGCACTGAAGACGGGCTTTCTAGGAGTGGGGGTCCATGTAGAAGGAGCTCTGGAAGACTGAGAGCAGGGAGTTCTGTGCTGTAGTATTCAAAGCATATGATGATTGGCTTTGGAACTAGTTTATTCATTACAGCAAGGATGTGCAGACCTCAGAGAAATTTCAGAAGTTAAGCAACAGAGTTTGATGAAAAGTAATGTGTATGATGAAAGTGGTAGCAGAGTATAGAGATTTCATAGATGTTGAGTGTTAGTGACTTCAACAGTGTCATTATTTTTTTTTTAAGAGGAAGGCACAATTTATTTTCAGAGAAAATGATCTCGAATTTTAAAATGTTTGTGAGTAGCTAGTCCACCAAAGAAACAAATCTAAGCGGCTGAGATGCGCAGCTTTGAAACTAGGGTAAATGAAACAAAAGTTTTGCTCATGACTCAACAAAGCTATGAGCCAGAAGAGGGGGATAAAGTCAAATCTGCCTGGTACCATCAGAGGGTGTTAGCAGTTACTCATTTTAAGTGTCACTTTGCAAACAGACTTAAACCAACCTTTTGGAACTTAACCAAATTATAAATAGAAGTTCTGTAAAGAGGAGGGTGCTCAACATGGAAGTGAAAGTCAAAACCATGAGTCACAGTTGATCTAAGGAAAGTATACAAAAAAGAAAGAAATGGCCAAGAATTAAATTTTGGGAATGTACACAGATAAGAAAAAAGAAGGACTTTAATTCCAAAACACAGTGGATTTAACTATTTCAAACTCTGACATGTGAGGCCAAATTGACTCTTCACGTCCAATGTAGACAAGCCACACTGAGACACTAGAAAGAAAGCCAGAGGTACACAAAAATAAACTTTTTTAGTCATGACTCAGAATATATTGTTTTTTGAAAAGTGAGACTAAGACTCTCAAAATCACCCAGACTGTATTTTTCATATATACAAAAATCTATTACTAAAGCAAGAATTCTCTAGGGAAAATAAGCAGATACATTTGAATTTCAGATTCAATGATGGAAGCATTAAGACTAAATATATTAATCTAGGAAGTAGCCCAATCAGTTAAATTAACTTGTAATGTTTAAATTGAAGAGGATACATTTTCCTTCTAAAAATACACATGTAAATCTAAAGGACACTTAAAATAATTACCTTCACAATCTATCCAATCTTTAATCCTTTTGTATGTATTTTTATTTTTATGGCAAATAGAGTAACCTGCTTTATCTCTCTATGTTCCTCCTGCAGCCAGGATCTATGAAACTAGATCTACATATTAGCAATTCCAAGATAATCTTGGCAAGGCAAGTGGGAGAGTGAGGGTCTTATATTCTCTATCTGGCAGAGAATAAAAAAAAAACGAAACTGTAGTCTTCCTCATGGAATCTCACACTCAGGATGTGTCAAGTATAATTTCACTTTCACTGAAATCAAAGCAAATTATGTTGTTGCCTCCTTTTCTCTGATGGTCAAATCCCAAAGACTGAACAAACTGAACCTGGACAGAGGTACCAATCTCAAGGACACTTACTGGGAATCTGGGCACATCTTGTCACACGTCTGCAGTAAAACACCACATTGTATATGGAGGTGTGAGTCAGCATTTAGAAAAATGCTAAAATTGTGTTAATATAGGAACAAAGAAAAGTACGGCTTCTATTAACAATTTATTTGAATTTAATAATTATAATTGCTATATTTTTGCATTATTTTCAAATTATATTTTCAAGAAATAAGGCTATACAAATAAACTCATAAGTCCTCTATATCCATACCCCACTCCCTTTTTATTCTTTCCCTCCCTAAAGAAAAATTCTGCAGATGGATTTTCTACTTCAGAAATTTTTAATAAATATTTGATCACACTAATAACCATGAAGTACAGTTAAAAAATATCTCATGATAATTTACAGATTGGTCAGAAATTATAAAGTGACAATATCAAGTCATGGTGAATCTGTGGAACACAGGGATTCTTTCACACATCTGATAGGATTGTAAACTTAAAAATATCACATTGGGAAGCAATTTTCCAAAATCTTATAAGTGTTGAATGTGTTTAACCCATGACAGGGCAATTCCATAGCTATACTGTGAAAATAAGCTATTTCCCCCCTTGCAGGTCACATAAAAGAATTGTTTTACACACCCATCCTGTTCTCTTTGTCCAGGGCTATGCCTGGCCAGAGGTTGGGGAACCAAAATGACCAATGTCCTGTGTTGCTAGACAGAGATATAAGACCCTCAAGCTCCCCCTTGCTTTTCCAAGATTATCTTGCAATCACTCATGTGTAGGAAATATAAAATCCAAGCAGCCTAGGGAATACCAAGACAAACACACTGAGGAGAGCTACCCTGGAGCAACCTGGGTCTCTAGATTTTATGTGTCAGGAAAAAAAAACTTCTTTTGCTAAATCATTAACATCTGGAGGTTGCTTGTTTTAGCAGCATGAATGTCTTACCCAGACTAAAACACACATCAGACAAAAAGGTTCACACATACATGAGGAGATGTGTTCACAAATGCATCCTTTGTAATAATAGAACATTGAGAAATACCTCAACATTTATGAATAATGAGATTATTCATTTACAGTATATTCATGTAGTTGTATACAAACTGAAAACATAAAAAAGTGAATTCATATGTACTTTGATTAATTCTAAAAACACAATTTTGAGACATGATGCTGAATGATATAGTAAGGCTAGAATTTAAACTCAGTTGGAACGGAAATTCACTATCCAATTCACAATGCTTAGAGTATCCTGGTAGGCAATATTACTGATTCAATATTTGTTAAATGAGTACTGAATGATCATTACTTTGTAAAGTTTGGATGTATAATACACACCATATAATATCCATGGATTCATTTACGTGTAAACAGTTAAATGACACGCACTGGAAACAACACTTTGTTGACTCATTTTCAGTTCAATAAAGTAACTATGAGATTAACTTAATTGTCTTGTAACCCCCAAGTTAATTTTTCCCTCTATTAAGACATTCTCATTTGACATTTGCAATTGGCATTAGGCAAGCTACTTAATTCTCCAGTGCCACAGTCTGCTCACTAGTGAAATGAGGATTAGCACAGTGTTTGATTCATATTATTCCAGTGAAAATAAATCTGATAATATATACAAAGTTTTTGGAAGAAACAGTAGCATAAAGTAGCAATCAATTATCACTCTGCTATCATTATTAAACCTTATCTGTCCTTTAAAAACATATTAGTGTATTTTGTATTTTTTTCCATTTTGCAAATGAAGCATGATGTGTATACCAATGGGACTTAAATAAAATTTCCTCATATTTGCCAGCTTCTTGGCAATGTGTTAGATGTAAACTGTTTCAATATTTAAACACTTAAAATCAAGAAACATGATTTCAAGTATGTGAAACTGAAATACAAAAGGAAAAGGTACTAACTGGGTTAAGGAAAGAAGGTTTGATGAATTGACTTCCTTTTTTCTATACTGCAGTTTCTCAAATTGTTCTATTTCATACTGTGAAGTCAGATAAAAAAAGATGAGAGTGAGAGAGTATGAGTGTGTATGATACCAATTAGAATATTGCCAATTAGCCAGCTGAAACTTTAAACTTGAATTGATTATGTAAAGAAGTTGAAAATTCAAAGCTATTTTCTCTACTGATGAGAATGAACATTAGCTTGAATTATCTCAACAAGTCAATGACCTCCCATGACAGTCTTATAAAACTTCCTGATCACCTAAATAGTATCTTTTTCACTAACCCTTCACGATTAAATTTCTCTTTTCTGTTTCTTGACAATTACTTAGAATTGCAATATACATATATATTAAATAGGTGAAATTTAATTTTTTTCAATTTGTAATAATAAGATTGAATGCTAATACCTACATCGTTTTATATTATCAAAAGTTACGTTATAGGGCCCTCCCTGGTGGCGCAGCTGGTTAAAGCACAGCACTGAGAAGCAAAAGCCACTTCCGCATGAGTTCGATTCCCGCCTGCCCGGAGGTGACCACGTGGTGTGGCAGACCTCACCTGACCCGCCCACTGCTCCCCTCAACAGTGTACTTCGTTGATCTGCCTGTTCTGCTCCCCACTCTGTCTATGGTGAAGCCTCTCGCCGCCCCTGAGCCTCTGGCCTGTACCCCAGTTCTGTATGCACAAATAAATAAATCTTAAAAAAAAAAAGTTACATTATAAGGTTGCAATCAAGTGTAGATATCTGTCCATTATACATATAACTTTCCTTTAGATAGAGTTTAGTGAGGAAATGATAGAAGATTCCAAAGCAAATACCAATTTAGAATGTTCTATTTTAAATTGACATGGTGGTTTTACTGTCTCATATGGAACCAATGTTTTGTTTCGTTTTGTTTTAACTTTTATGATGGTGCCTCTAATTAAAACAGAATACATACATTAGGGGGGGGAATATAGCTCCCCCAAATCAGGCAAAGTGATATTCTTTATAGCTAAAGTTTAATGTGGAAACTAGTAATATCAGATTTTCTTTATCTACTGTACATCATTGTATTATTTGAGCACATCTCTTTCTATAATAGCAACAAAATTAGTAAGTATATCTTGAAAATAAAGCAGATAAATATTAGGGGTTTAATTTTCAGAAACTAAACACTGCTTTGCTACTAAATTTTATAATTTAGAGCTTTATATCTTCTGAGTTTTGATAGAAATAAAAGCTCATTAACAAAATATTTTTTACCCAAACCAATAAAACTTCATCATTTTGAATCACAGCTCATTAAAACAATTATAATCAAATGTTTCATTTCTTTTTCCCTTGTGAGAAACAGCTGAAAAGGTTATGTTTGTTTTCCTTTATCTAAATCTCTGGGGCAATATAAACAGGCTACATAGATTTGTGTGCTGTTTTTCATCTATGTTCCAAAGTGTCTCTGTTGCTAGTTTTAGTTATTTCATATTTACTTTAACATTACTTTGACAGAATTTCAAAACTTGGCATTATAAGCACAGTCAAATTAACGAGACATTTAATATCATCTCTCAAAATTCAAATATTGGCAGGTGATTGCTTAATGGAATTCAGTACATTCCCCTGCAGGTGTATTCTATTTTGGATCTCTCCAAAGTTGAAAGAGGATGAATTCTCAATGGTTAGTTTTTAAGTCTCCTTTTATACTTTGAAGTACTATATAACACACCATGTTACCTGAGTTACCCTGGACCAAAGTAAAATAAAATAAAATAAAATAAACCCAATAGCCTGAGTAGAACTCAGCTAATGCAAACTTGAATAGAGCCACATATACTCTGCTGTAGGGCCAGAGGGAGCTAATTGGAATATCCCTAGTATCTGCTTGTGCTCTTTTGTTGTGCTTAATTATTCATTCTAAATACACATAAACTAAGTATGAGTCTATATTTGTAATTCCATTCAAATTGACCTGCCCCAGAACACTGAATTGAGAATGTTACCACCAGAAAGAAGTTTGTGTTTGACAGCTACTCCATTGTAATATGACACATTTACAGGTTCACTTTGCCTTTTTTAACCTTTCCAGCTATATGTGTGTGTGTGTGTATACATATACAATAATTAATAACAATGTGCACTTACTGCCTTAAGTTGACAAAATTCTAGATGTAAAACTAAGTGTTTTGTACTGCAACCCAGGTAGTGCAGGCAGATCTTTTATATTTTAAGTATTTATCAATTAAAATATATTTATTAAGTAATTTGATTCAATGTTGAGTACTGTTTAAAGTACTGGAGAAATATAACAAAAATTAATCTTCCTTGTACACAAACAAGAAATAAATAAATATGAAATAATATTTCCTATACAGTTCTACCTCTTTTCATGTGGTTTTCCTAATGACTTAGGTTACAAATTATATATATTTTATGCATAATAAGTAGGAAAAGTAAAATTTGAATATCATGTAAAAAAAAAAAAAACAGTGCTTTCTGACATGTTTTTCTTTAAAGTGTATCCATTCCAGTCGAATGATTATTTAGGCAAATCAGTGTCTAAAGCAGATTAACTGAATTGGATCAAACTTCCATGTTAGCATTTAAAGTCTCAAATCATGAAAAATAAAAAAGGGAAATATTCCAGTGAACATTACTTAGGGATTTGAACTGATCTGCCTTTATACTAGAATGAGGTGGATATTCTTTCTTAATATACTTGTTTTGAATGGGTCAATAAAATACTACATGATTTTCAGCCACAAATTCTTGATATCATTTAAAAGGTTGAAAGGGAAGTTACCTTCATTCAACTAGTCCTAGCAATATAATGCCACTGAGCATATAGTTCTTTCTTTTTTAAAAATGTAAGTTCCTTTCTAAGGGAACCAGGATCTAAGGGCAATGTAAGGTAGCTGAATTTACCTTCCATAAGTCAACCTAGCATATATTGTATCACCATATAATGCTTTAGTCAATCAGATACCATAAATAAGTAAGTGCAAAAACTCCATACAAAGACTCTTATTCAACTTGGTTTTAAGTATAACAGGTTTACCATGTTATCAGTCTTCTTTGCTATCAAAAGCACATGTAATTAGCCATGGATAATTGGGCCAATATCTATTAACTATTTCATAAAACAAAAATAATGCATAATTAACTTAACATAAATAAATGTCACCATAAAGTTACTCAAATTTCAATGATAAGTTGACTTCAATGGTAGAAGAAAAATATACTACCATAAAGAGAAAACCAAGAAATAGTTTCATCATATAAATAAAAAAAGTGAAGCCTAAAGGGCAAATTATTTTTCAAAGGTCAAATTACAAAGGTAATACTTGAACTCATGTACTCTGATTAACAGGTCAGTTTTGTCCATCAACTCATATATTGCAATTAATAAGCTATCTAAGAAGCAACCCTAAAGCTCAGCTGACTACTATCACAAAAAAATAAATAACATATGTTGGGGGAAATGTAAAATATACTGAAACTCTCCTAGGTTGGAGAATAGGTTTGACAGTACCTCAAATACTGAATAGACAATTCTCATATGATCCAGCAATCAAAACAATGGCTAAAAGTGAAAATAATCTGTGTCTTTCAACTGATAAATGAATAACTGAAGTGTGGTATATTTATAACATGGAATATTATCAAAGTAGAGAAATGAGTGAAATATCAATAGTTGATACAAAACTGATAAGCCTTGCAAATATTGTAGTAAGTAAAAAAATCCACCATTAAAGATTACATATTATGATTCATTGATATTAATGTCTCAAATAGACAAAACCATAGAGATAGAAAGTAGGATAGCCATTGTTTAGGACAGGACAAGAAGGCTAATTAGGAGTGATATCTAATGGATTTAGGGCTTCTTTTTCTGTTAACAAAAATATTTTACAGTAATGGTTACCCAAATTTTTGATTATACTAAAAATCACCAAATGGTAACATTTGGTATGGAATGTGAATGGTGACATTTATGGACTGTGGATGTAAAATAATATAAATAATGCAGTCAAAAGTCTTAGTAAAAATTAATTTCAAAAACTTTAAAATTATGCTAACATTTTATTTTCCTCGTGAACCTCTTGCCATAACTTTGCTTAGATACTAATGTGACTCAAACTCTTGGAATTATCTGGAGTGTCTTTCACTGACATATCTGGAGCCCGACACTTGAAGAGCTGGGGTTAGAACAGACGGAGATTCTCTGTCTCTACAGTAGCTACATACTTCCCACATGGCAGCGCTGGTTTCATTCTTGAAGTATATCAAGAGAAAGAAATAGATAGAAGTTATATGGCCTTTTGTGACATCCTCCAAATTCACATTGCATTACTTTTTCTACATTCTCAAGGCAGTCATTATATAGTTTGGTCAAAAGGAAGAGACATAGGAACCCACCTCTCAATGGATGAGCACCAATATCACATTGTAAGAAAAACTTGAGGAATGGGATATATACTATATTTAGAAAATTAAGTCTGCTATACTATAGTTACTGACCATTACAAGAACTCTAAATGTTAATATAAGCTTATCTCCTGGAGAGAGCATATGATGATATAGAAGTAGCTAAGTACCAAGCATCAGTTGACCAGAAAAAACATGAGCTATTTTGAGTAGACATTTTGGTGATGTCAACAAAATACTTCCTGTTTCCCCCTTTCAACATTTTACTCCACACAACAGCTTATACCACCCAGTTTGTATTAGTAGCTAAAATTTCTTTACAAGAGAAAAAGTATTTTTGTAATTCCTGGCCTAAATTAATGTAATTTAGATCATTACATTTTAGTGTGTTAGCATCAAGTAGTATTCTTTTAAAAATTATGAAAACACAAAGTAATCTTTGACAAGGTAGAGAGGTTATCTAAAATACAGATGAGGAAAACCTTAATATCCTCCACCCCCACAAGATTTGCTAATCTACATAACTCTGAGTTAGCTACTAGAATTTTTTCCAAAATTACAGATAAAGAAGTTAATGTAAGTTGCCTTAAAATGGTATTATGGTAACAGTCAAGAGTTACACACATTCCCCCCCCCCAAAAAGACTTCTATCCACTATAATGTGTGCGGTTTCAGTACAGTTTGACAACCACAGGAATGATTTGGGAGTACCGTCTATGACTTAATTTACCATATAAAACCTGTGGTTTGATTTGTTTCCTTCTCCCCTCCTTTGTTTTCCCCATCTCACTTTAAAGAATTCTAGAACAATCTATTTTTCCACTTATATCCATCACATCTTTCTGTAGTCACCAAAGTTTTAGGGCTGGACAAGCAGCAAAAGAGACAAATCACTTATTTAAAGCATTCCGCCGTATGCTTCCAGACTGTGATCTCAGATCCCAGTTAATAGTACTCTGGGAATGACTTCCCAGCAGGGATGCAATGCAATTTATTTCAAGCATTTGGGAATGCTCCCAAACCATTGTATCTGCCATTGCAAATGCTACACAGATGCAGAGATAAATTAGTGCACAAGTATTGAGAATGGCTGTGTTGGGGCATCAGTAAAGACATGATGAATCATCTAAAAGTCTCCGGAAAGGGAGTGGGAAAGGAACTTAAACACTCTTCTTAATTTCTTGCAATGTTTTTCATGCTTGCAACATTCCTAGAAATTCTAGGATATTAACATCTAAAATAGGTATTTGACATTCTTTTAAATGCCCTTCTAGTTTGGCTCCCCTAATTCCTTGTGCTGGTAAGAATTATCAATAAAAGTCAAGTATTTAGGGTGAAAGCACATTGAATAGGAGAGATTAAAAAGCCTAAATAAAGGAAAAATATAAACATAAACCTCAAAATTTCTTTGGAAATCAGAAGCATAAAACACTGTGCTTTCAATGGAATACTATTCAGCAATCAAAAAGACAAACTCACGCCATTTGCAGCAACATGGATGGAGATAGAAGAAATTATGCTCAGTGAAATATGTCAGAAGGAAGAAGAAAAATATCAGAGGGTTTCACTTTTATTCCCATGTTCACCACAGCATTATTTATAATAGCTATGTTATAACCTATGTACTCAAAGATAAATCAATTGATAAAGATGTGGGGTATATACACAAAAGAGTATAATTCAGCTATATATAAAGACATGGATTGGATTTGAAAGATTATGTTCAGTGAAATAATTCAGAAGGAGAAAAACAAATACTAGATGATTTCACTCATATTTGAAATATAAAGCTATAAAACAAAAGGCAAATTTTAAGCAAAATAACCCTTAGAAAAATGACTGGAGAATTGAGGCTGCTAGAACACAAGAGCAATGGTGAGTTCAAAGGAGGGAGAAAGCCCAAGGGATTGTGGTGGAGGATTATGGGTGCTTTGGTGGTTGGCATAGTTTGGTACCAAATATTCAAATACCCTTAAAGTACATACAGTATTGCAAACCATTGGTATCTCAATAAATAATAATAATAACAAAATATAAATAAACACAAAATGTGGTGCTACAATAAGGCTTACAGTCCATGATTCATTTATACTTTTGAAATTCTATATTCCTTAAAAGACAAATTTGAAATCTTCCAGTGAAAATCATTCTAAAGGCATAGAGATTACAGTTTCTGGATTTTAAAAAACATCCAATTTAAGGAAGGTATCTTAAGTAGTTGTAATATTTTCAATAATTCTAACTCTAAAGATTGATGTTAATAAAACAAATAAAAACATTTATTGGAAATAAAACACATTTCTGCTATATTCTATCTACAGCCTATTGTGCCACTGGACATTGGATTCATTCCAAAAATGAATTGGTTTTTTTCTAGCAATATTAAGCTGACTATCAAGTTGTCATTCACCTATCTAGAATTGTCAAGTTTGATAAGAAAAACAACTGCTAAAAGAATTCTAATATAAAACCATGAAGGCAGTTACTAAAATGGCCCTTTTGAAAATGGAATGAGTAACAAATGTTCTGAAAGGCACTTTTAATGCCTTCATTTCTTCACCTGAAACTAACATTTGACACCTTGAATCTCAAGTTCAGATCTTAGGGCATCTTGAACTCAACTCTCGGTCTTATAAATGTTTTATTGGAGAAATGTGAGCATTGTGGAAATCTCTTATCCATCATTATATACTATAATGAAATAGAATCTTACAAGCTACTGCTCTTCTCACTGTCAAAATTCGTATCACACTTACTTCTCTTGCTATAATTTACTGGAACCATTGTATCCCTTTGTGTCTGCTAAAGCTCTGTTTTTTTTAAAAAAAAATAAACACAAGCAATTTGGCATATAGATACATATGCATACACATACAGTTTTTTTTTCTGAATTTATAATAGAGAGTGTTAGGTCCATCGCTATTAAGATTAAATAATAAAGCCATTTTTGTAGGACAGGACCTCTAAAATATGCATAAAATTAAAACTATGCATAAAATGAAAAACTATGCATGGGTATTATTTTTATGTTATAGCTAACTATTGCCAGCCTAATAGTAGCCCTAACTATAATATACATTTCCCATAATAAGTCAATTCTAAGTCCCTAAACACTTTCCTCTGCCACCATCAGATCTGTATTTGTTCTAAAACTGAAGGGGATTATTAGAGTTTTAAAGCAGGAAAGTAAACAAATAATGTTCCTTTATCTTTCTCCACAATACTAAATTAGATGAAGATGTAATTTTTGTCTTTTATCTAAAAATTTTAATAATGCATTATACTATAAACTTTAAAAAATAGTTTAGCTTTCCATGGCATTTAGCAGTGAGTAATCTGTAATCAAAATATGTTTTAGAAGTTAAACCTAATTTTCCATTATGCATTTAGACGTTAACACCTGGGCGATAGCACTGTCGGCTCCTCTGGGAGTAAAGTTATAAATCAGTGCTTCCTTCTAGAAATTATTGGTGTCCTATATCTTGTTCTCCTGACTCATCTAAAGAAATAAAAATCCCTATTTGGGGAAAAGATAACAATAATTGATTTAAATCATAACATTTTCCTTTGTTGATGAATATTGACTTCCATGGATTTTCTTCTAGCACTCTGAATTTGTACTAAGTTGTCCACTAAAAACAAGGTCAAATAAAATAGTTTCTCACAGATAGAACTCACACTGACATGAGTCCTACAACTTCCTTGATACTTAAAGAAATGAACTTGAATAAAATGCAGTAAAATATCCTATTCATCTACCATTCTGTAGCTATCAACTGGTTCAGGAAAGGGTTAACACATCAGGCCTGGTCTTCTTAGAAAGACCAATCTTCAAGACAAGATATTGGCCTGGTTCCTGGCAGTTTGATCTCTGAGCCTTCAAAATATTATGTCTGAATAGAATATCTTGTGTGCCTGAGGTCTTGGACAATTCTGTATCAATTAGTTTGAGCTGAGGAATAAAGGAGAAGAGAACTGGTGTCTGAGTTGCTAAAGTCATGGGAATGCTTATATGATACACACTTAGTGAAAATCCTGCTCACCAAGGTTGTAAGTTGATTGACACCCCTTCCCATAGTCTGTCATATATCATTTCTGGACAATTTAGAAAATCTGCATGCACCTAACTACATGGGATGGGAACACCTAGCAGCTTGCTGCTTGTTTTTTTGTTTGTTTGTTTTTGTTTTTAATATATTAGTTTATTTTTACAATACGTTGTGTCTTTTTCCATTTCAGGTGTAATCCCCGTGGGCTTCCCATCACCAAATCACCCGTGTGCTATCACCATAGTCCAGTGCATTTCCCTCCCCTCACCATTTTTGATCCCATTCCCCACTCCACCCCATAAAATGTCTCTGGTATACAGTTGTTCATTATTATTATTATTTTCTCACCTAGTCCTATTATACTCCTGCTATGAGTGAAACCATACAGTATTTTACATTTTCGTTCTGGCTTATTCCACTAAGCATGATCCACCCATGTTGCTGCAAAAGGCATGTATTTACTTATTTATTTATTTTGGTTGCTGAATAATATTCCATTGTGTATATGTACCACATCTTTTTAATCCAGTCATCCATTTTTGGGCATTTGGGTTGTTTCCATGTCTTTCCAATTGTAAATAGAGCTTGCTGCTGGTTTTACTAGGACTTTGTGCCTTAAACTTTTTTCACTTTGCTAATATTAATCTGTATTCTATAACTGAAATAAACCATAACCACTAATATATGAAATTTTCTGAGTCCCAAGAATCATTCAGCCCTCAAATCTGAGGGTAGTCTTGGGGCCCTTGATAAAAATTCTAATGAGAGTTTTTCAAATATGTAAATATATGGATTTCAGTTAGAGCCCCATTAATCTACACTGGGGTTCCTAATCAGGATTTGGAGATTTACCCAGTCACTTCTGAGGCTTCTCTGAATGCTCTCCAAGTTTGCTGCTTTGGTTATTTTTCCCATCTCTGTCATATTTCACACTTTGTGGCTTAACTGGATTCTTAACTTGCTGGTTTGAGGGGTGGTCAATGAAACAATGAAAATAATGTGTGTCTTCAGAAAATTATTATTAACAAATAAGTTAATAGGATTTGACCTAATTTAGGATCAAGGTATAAATTTCATCAAAAATATTTACTATTAGATTTTTTTTTTTAAATTGTACCCTGTCATTGACATTTAAAAGCATTCTCTCCCTCTAAAGTTGAGAATTGGTCATGATGTCATCATGCCATTTAGACAATATTGGGATTTTTCTGAATGGCTGTCTTTCAATTGGACATATGCTTCTTGTAACTTATATAATCCACTGATTTTTTTTTTCCTTATTCATAAATGTTAGACATTAATACATTATTTAGATGCAATTAAATGAATCATTCACACTATAGCATGAAAATAAATCCATAATGATCATTTATTCTAGTTAAATGATATTTGCAAAATTATAGGTGTATGGTGTTCAGTGATTCTAATTACTATTTTATAATCTCTATTTTTTTCTAAGTTCTTGATATTAGGTTTGTTGATTTTCTATACTATTCAAAAATGACAATATCTCTCCAAAGATCCTAAAAGGATTTATCAGACAAACCCAGATTGAGGACAAGCAAATCTTATTTAAAATTGAACAAAATTAAAATTGAATTTAATATTTAAAAATGAACAATATCATAATTCTTTAAAAATTCTGGTCCAAGTTTCCAAGTATAAACAGAACAAAATTCAAGAAATATCTTCTTCTCTTTGCCAAAAATAAACAGAGTAGGGTTGTTATTTGAACATTAATATCAAAACAAAAGTAAAAGGAATAGTAATTGCTGAATGATTTGGTGTATCCATTCTGACTTTAGTACATTTGTATAAAGCCAAGACTAGTTATAAAGATCAAATGATGATGATCTCTGCAAGACTGGAAAATAGTGAGAGTGTTTCCCTTTGTATAGAGAAAGGGGGAAAAAAATCTCACAATTCAAGAACAGGAAGCTATGATTTACATAACGAACATGGCAAAGAGACCTATAAAGAAGCAAGACTTAGATGGCAGAAAATTCACATTGGCTTTATTCCAAGACACCAGGCACATCCCTGGAAAATTCTGATGTGCCGGAATATAACAGTATGTACTTTTCCCAGAGCCAGAATGAGTGCAATATTTGGCTTCCCTACTTACACTTGGAACATGGGTTAACTTTTCTCAGATTCTATCAGGGTTCTATTTGTGTTTAGCACCTGCATGCATCCAGGGGCTCTAAGATTATGTGAATTTCTTAACAATAGAGATGTTTTATATATTTTTTCTATGGTAATCTCATACTCTTTAATATGCAGCAATCATGAAACTCAATGTGTGACACTTAATAATTGTAAAACATCCATTAGCATGAATTTTTACAATTTTTTCACCAGTATAAATGAAAAGAAATTGATCAGCAATGTCATATACAATGGTAGAAATTTAATAACCAAAACCAGACTATTGTACATCACCAGGTTTATAACCCAAGCTTTGAAATACAAATCTCAGCTCTGGACTTTAATTTAATCTCTGTGAAACTTAAAAAATATTTTTTTCACATTCTACTTATATATTCTTAATAGAAATAATAATTCAACTGATTTGTAAAACTATGGTAAAACTGAAAAGACTAGGAAGGATGTAAAAGACTTTTGCATGATGCTTCAGAAGTAGTGTTCCATGAAAGTGAATGTAGCAGGATACAGGATACGAACAATATGAAGGTCCACATCTTTCTTTACCAGTCATGTGAGGAATTACATGGGAAAATAAGATTGAGTTCCTATTTGCAAACTCTCAAAAGAAAACCAAGAATTCTAGAAAAGAACATCTCTCCTATTATCTTGCACTGTTTGAGAGAAGAGTGAGCAAAACAGCAAAAATAGGTGGACAGAATAAGGGCAGGATATAACAGGATAAGAGAATGAAGAAGTCCTAAGAATTTGGCTATTAGAAGATCGAAAAGGACAAGAGATAAATATTACTGTTAGCAAAATTATTAGGTGTACATTAATTGAGAGAAATATGAATAAAGATTAAAAATTTGCCTGGAATATTTTTGAACCCAAATATTACCTCTATTAAAATAAATAGGGAAGGAAGGTAGGAGGGAGGGAGAGGAGGAGGAAGAAAGGAAGGAAGCAAGGTTGGTTATTCATTTTACAAATTCAAAAAAATTGCAACACATTCCAGGAGTGGAGTTGTGGAGGCAAAATTACAGAGGTGTGATGGGTTATACTGTCCTTTCGTCAAAATTCATGTATTTCATTCATAACTTCCAGTGCCACAGAATGTGACTATTTGATGAAAGGCCTTAAAGAGGTGATTAAGTTAAAATTAGATCCTATTCCAATCCAACTAGTGGCCTTATTAGAAGTGAAAATTTGAACACATAGAACATACCAGAATTGCATGAGCAGAGGATTGCATGCGATGACACAGCAATAAGGTGGCCACATGCAGATCAAAGAAAGACACCGCAGGAGAAACCAAACCTGCAGGTGCCTTGACCTGGGAATTCTGGCCTCCAGAACTGTATCAAATGTTCTGTTCTCCTAGGCTGTGGTATTTTAGGCAGTTCAAGCAAACAAATAGGAGAGGTAAATATATTACCTATAAAGGGGCTGTACGGGCATTAGTTAAAAGTTAGTGCAGGGTTAGGAATGGTATGGAGTCAGGACTGATTTTAAATTCTTAGAACAAGTTTGGCCCCACTACTTTCTGATTGCTTGATCATAAACAAGTTACTTGTTCTCTCTGTACCTGTTTTTTCATTAAGAAAAAAAAAAAACAATTATTGTAACGATGTCTCTACCTCATTAGTTTCTTATAAGATTTAAATGAGATAAAATGATTAATACAACAGTGAGTGGCAAATAGTATTAACCAATGATCTTTGCTATTTTAATTAGCAATTATAATTATTTTCAAGGTTTCTCTGTCCTTCTGATTTTCACCATATTCTAAGACTGTGGCAGCATTATGTTGAGATCAGCTGAAGCAATTCTGGCTGTGGTCAGTCTACTCCAAGTCACATGTGTCTACACTACTTTCTTCTTGGCTTTAGTGAGAGTCTTTTTCATTTAACGAAATCCAAACATTATGATTCACTAATGAAAATGTATCCAGTAAATAAGTCTGGATACAAAGCAAGAGAGAATTTCGCATTTTAGATTTTTAAATTTCTATAGTCTAAATACTAGCTGCATACCCATTTTAGTAGCTTTTTTAATTTTTTATTTTATTTAAAGATTTATTTATTTTTACATAGAAGTATGGGGGTATAGCCCAGAGTTACAGGCTAGGGGTTGGTGAGAGGATTCACTGGAAAGAGTAGGGAGCAGAACAGGCCGATGAACTGAAATATACTGCTGAGAAGAGCAGCGAGCTAGACAAGAGAGGTCTGATGTGACATGTAGGTCAGCTCCCTGGCCAGGGATCAGACTCAGTTCACAGAAACTGGTGATAGATTGACAGAGCTGTGCCTTTAATCCCTGCACCACCAGGGAGACCTTTTAATAGCTTCTTTATTACTTTGCAGTTCTAGTTACTTGTCTGATTGCTTTGCATATAGCAACTCATTTAATACGTGTTATAAACACATGAGATAGATATGGTTTATAAAAGAGGGAAAGTTAAAAGAGAAGTTTGGGCCCTCCCTGGTGGCGCAGCGGGTTAAAGCACAGCACTAAGAAGTTGAAGACACTTCTGCACGTGTTTGAACCCCGCCTGCCCCGGAGGTGACCACATGGTGTGGCAGACCTCTCCTGCTCGCCCGCTGCTCCCCTCAGCAGTGTACTTCGTTGATCTGCCTGTTCTGCTCCCCACTCTGTCTCTGGTGAATCCTCTCACCACCCTGTGCCTCTGGCCTGTACCCCAGTTCTGTATGTATAAATAAGTCTTAAAAAAAAAAGAGAGAGAAGTTCAATAACATGTTTAAAGATATAGAGCTTCCAAACAGCAATCAGGATTTGAATCCTAATGGTCTGGGGCCTGAGTCAATATTCTAATTCTTTCTACGTACTTTGTCAAAGGTTTATTAGACACATGACAGTATTTTTCCTAAATGTGTTTCATCCAAAATATTTACTCCTAGGACGTGCTACAGTGCTAAGAAATATTAGGAAAATATGGTATGATTTACTCATTGAGTATTAAATGTAGAGAGATCAATAATATAATGACTAACAGCTAGAACTTAACTCTTAGGCTTGTATCCCATGTCCCTATAAACTTATATAGCTCATCTATGTGAAAGTACTGAAAACCCTTTTTAAGACATCATAAACTAAGATAAGCAGATAGGAACAATCAGATCATATGATAATACAACTGCATAGTTTTCCTAGAGCATATATATTATAGTTGAAGAAATAAACATAATTTTAGAAAGGTAAGTTTATTGATTGAGTCCAAAAACTCAAATAAGACTTTTAAAATGAAAAACACCATTGGTTTTGACAAGAGGTTAATTAATCAGTGTCCTGGGATGTACAAAAGAAAGTGAAATAGAGGTTGAGAACAGGAACATCATTACAGTATTTCCAGGTATTGGACAGAAAGGGTATGAACTTGGTTTCAGTAACGGCTTCCTAAAAGTATAATTTGATTAAAAAAAAGTTATTTTAAAAAAAGAGTCAACTTTGGCCACTCCTGAGATGGAAGTAAAAAGCAAGGATAAGATGCAAAAGCTGAAGGACTTTGAATCCTACAGAGATCAAGAGATAGTGGTATGAGAAGTATTTTGTTCTTTTAATAAAGACAAAATTTAGTTTTATAGCATAAAATTTAAGTTTGTTTCTAGCAATGTAAAAACATTTATGCTTTCTCTCTTAGGAAAATAGACAGTCTACAAAAAGTCATAATGATCTAAAATAACAACAAAGGAAAAAAACTTTGAAGATAGAGAAATTCAACATTATTTGATTTAAGTGAGCCCAGCAAGCACGTAGTGGTTGTTCCTTCAGGCAAATCACTTGTTACTGACACAAATTACTATTTGACAAAGGATTAGGGAAAAAGTCAAAAAGAAAAAATGTAAACAGTGCTTTAATCCTCTTCTCTGCTTTTTGCTAGGTGCTTTACAAATTATGAGTTGACTCTCTTCAGGATTTTAAAACCAGTTGCTTTTATGTGAACTGTTTCTATGGGAGCATTGTTCAAAGACCAAATTTCCAACTTTTGTGTTTGTGCAGACAATGTAACTTAGGTGACATAGGGATTGCTCTTTAAGTTGGAGCTGGTTTTAAAATACCAAGGCCATGTTAGTGAGATTTTACTAAATTTTAGGTATTTGGGAAACATGGAAACTTTTTACAGAGGCACTGAGGATAAGTTGCAAAAACTTCATCAGAATCTCTGGAATTGTGTGTGTGTGTGTTTAAATAAAGCATTATGCTTCTACAGAAGCCAGCATATTCTCTAGAGCTTTAACAGATGAACATTCTTCATTTTGCCAGTAAAGTACTCTGAGATGTATAACAGACCAATGAATTACACCAGCACAGCATTAAGTGGGGGCCTGAAAAAGTTAATGTACCTCTCTAAATGCCAAATTTTTACAAAGTGGCTTACTTAAAAAGATAGATGTCAACCAAGAGTACTATAGACATTAGAGCCCTTAATAACAGATATTACTTAACAGTGTAAAAATAACAAAGAAAAGTAAATATATTTGGGGGGGAAAAGTTTAGATTTTCTGAATTCTCAAGAAAAATGAATGTCTGACGAACCATTTAAACTTTGCACCCACTCCCTGAAATATAATTAAATACAGAAGAATGCTGGTAATTTTTGCATTTGGTATTTGAATTTAGCCAAGTGAACTAGAGCAAAGACTAACTTGTTTTAATATTATTATATTGTTTATATAATTTTATATATAATAGTCATCCTTTAGTATCTGTGGGGGGCGGGTTCCAGGAATTCCCAAGGACAACAAATTTCATGGATAATTCTCTAAAATGACTTAGCATTTATATTAAGCTCTGAACATATCTTTAGATTACTTGCAATACCTAACACAAGGGAAACCCTAAGTAGCTGCTATACTATTTTGTTTAGGGAATAATGATGAGAGGGGGGAAAGGTCTGTACATATTCAGTACAGGCTCCACATAGTACACATTTTCCATTTACTATTGGTTGAAACAGAGGATATGGAACCAAAGAATATAGAGGAATGATTGTGTTCCACACGAAACTCTTTATACATTTCTTCTACCATGTAATTTTATGTTTTCAGGTAAAAGTGGTATTAGTATGTATTTGGGATTCGGGAAATCTGGGTTCAAGTAGGGGTTCTACTCCTTTCTAGTTTTGCAACTTTAGGCTGGTTACTTAGTTTCCCCAAGCATCACTTTCCTCATCTGTAAAATAAGCATTCTAGCAATTACTTACCATTGTGCTTCATAGGGTATACTCTTAATAAATGTTGGCATTGATAATAGCAAAGATATTATTTATTTTACTCCTCTGACTAAATGATAACTACTTTTTAAGGTAGTGACTATATCATACTGCATTTTTTTAA
The DNA here is from genome assembly GCF_000260355.1 of Condylura cristata. Taxonomy (NCBI): domain Eukaryota; kingdom Metazoa; phylum Chordata; class Mammalia; order Eulipotyphla; family Talpidae; genus Condylura; species Condylura cristata. The sequence goes on along the minus strand of NW_004567108.1, from coordinate 27,037,710 downwards.
ATTTATTTATTTATTTATTTTTTGTAATTCTACAAGTCCTTTAACACCATATATCACTTATCCAGGCCAGACTGACTGCTTTTCAAAAAGTTCCTCTCTTTATCCTCTATGTGGTTACTGATGTTTCTACCAGTACCTAGATTTGAGTATCTATAAAATTTACTCTTAAAAAGTCCATGTAAAGCAAAGATGTCACAACAGTTTCATTTGAAATTTGGAAATAGAAACAGAACAGCGAATATGTTGTGCAAATAAAAGGAAAGCATTTCTTAAGTTATATACCCTTCCCCCTAAGGTCTTTAAATACCAAAACCATGACACTGGAAGCATACTTGAGCATGTTTAGTGTTCCCATTCATCCTATAAAATAACATTGTGGGCCCTCCCTGGTGGCCAAGCAGGTTAAAGCACAGCACTAAGAAGCTAAAGCCACTTCAGCATGAGTTTGATCCCCGACCCGGAGGTGACCCACATGGCACAGCAGACCTCTCTTGGCCCACCTGCTGCTCCCCTCATCAGTGTACTTCATCAGTCATCCTGTTCTGCTCCCTGCTCTGTCGCTGGTGGGTCCTCTCACCTCTGGTTTGTACCCCAGTGCTATATGCATAAATAAGTAAAATCTTTTTAAAAAAATAAAAAATAGCATTGCTCCTCCACTGTCTTGAATAGGTACTGTCTTTCCAATCCTCAATTTCATCTTTCCACTGGTAATGGAAAGAATTTGCTTTTCCAAGTTAGGAAGAGATGACATGCACATAAGGCAATTTACAGGTCCTTTTGGAGGGGAGGCTCTCCAGCCTTCAAATAACTTGGTCCCATTGGAGTCTAATCACTTTGGAAGCTCATGATTCTTGTGACAGTAAAAGTTTCATGGCCTCTTGCCTTGCTGCCTGCATTTTGTCTGCTTTAAATACCCTCTCCTCCCCTCTAAGTCATTCTTAGTCATCTTGCAAAACCAAACTCATGGGTAACTTTCACGGGGAAAAGCTTTTTGATATCCTGCCATTGAATCAGTTTCCCATCAAACAATCATTAGCTCAACAAATATTTGATTACCTACACTATGTGACAAATTTTCTACACATAGAAATACAGCAGTGATCATACCTACTAAAATTCCTTCCTTGGCTTCACCTAATGGAGAGAGACGAAGAATAAATAAAGTGAATAAATAATGTGACACCAGAAATAGCAAGAACCATGTGTAGAAAATAAAACACAGAATGATAGAGAAAGAAAGCAAGCTAAGCGTGATCAGGACATCTTGATTGTGAAATAACTGCTGTTATATACAATGGTCAGAGGGAGCCTTAATGACACAACGCCATTTAACCAGCAGTGCAGAGTGAGGGGTTGGGGGAGGGTGGTGGGAGGTGGAAGTTCTATGCAGAGGAAGAGTCTCCAGACAAAGAACTGCAAATGCAGAATGCCTGAGGCAAGAAATATTTAGAGTATGTTAGGGACTAGAAAGGATACCCATGAGCAGGGAACTATGTGATCATGAGGCAATGTAGTGACAGAAAGATGGGCAAACATATAGGGCCTTTCACCTTTGAGACCTTGGGGACTCTGACAGTTACTCTGAGTAAGTTGAAAAGTCTCTGAGGGGAATCTGAGAAGCATTCCATTTATAATCACCTAAAAGAATTAAGTACCGATGAATAAACCTAGCAAAGGAGGTGATAAACTTGTATGATGATAACTATAAAACAGCATTCAAAGATTTAGATGATAGGGCTCTCCCTGGTGGCGTAACAGGTTAAAGCACAGCATTATGAAGCTCTCGGAAGCCAATGCAGCACAAGTTCAATCCCCAGCCTGGGAGCTGACCCACATGGTGTGGCAGACCTCTCCTGACCCGCCTGCTGCTCCCCTCAGCAGTGTACTTTGTCATTCTGCCTGTTCTTCTCCTCACTCTGTCTCTGGTGATTTCTCTCACTCACCACACCTCTGGCCTGTACCCCAGTTCTGTGAGCATAAATAAATAAATCTTTAACAAAAAATTAGAAGACACAAGAAATAGAAATGGATATTCCTTGCTCATAGATTGGAAGAATTAATACTGTGAAAATGGCCACATCACACAAACCAATATTCAGATTCCACACAATTACCATTAAGGTTTCAATATCATTTTTCAAAGAAATATAACAAACATTACTGTAATTTATATGGAACTATCAAAGAACTCAAATGGCCAAAACAATTCTGACAATAAAAAATAACACAGGCATCACAATGTTAGACTTCAAATTATATTTCCAAGTTTTAGTAATCAAGAGTATGGTATTGGAATAAAAACAGACACACCAATAAATGAAAAGACTTGAGTACCCATAAATCCATACTTGTGTGGATGATTAATTTACTAGGGTACAGAGAAAAAAGAACCCTACATGTTGGTGGGGAATAGACTGATCCAGTCCCTATGGAAATCAGTTTGGAGGTTGCTCCAAAGACTAAAAATGGAATAAGTGGGAAACAGAGAAATCAAAGGAGCAGGAAAAAGACAAAGTTGTACCATGCTTTCCAGGTTTCTTTTAAGTTTTGAAAATTTTACAACTAATATTTTAAATGAGGAGGTGGATAAAGTATTACAAATTTTTTATTTTGGTTACCTTATCTTCAAAAGTATTATTCTTTATATTAAACACAATTGTTATTTTATGTATTTTATAAACTTTCCTTGTTCTACGAATTACACTATCACTGGAATAAGTTAATAAAGTGATTCTGGACACCATGGCTAAAAAATTGCTACTGTCTTCATAACTACTCAGAATAACAAGTAAAGCATTATTATAAATTCTGTAATTAAATAATTAGCATTGTATTGATTGCATGATACTTTTATTATTAGCTCTGTTTTTCTTTATTTTTCTTTTCCTGGGCAATGGTGACATTTCTGGAATGTGCTAGGGTGTTTTTGTTTGTTTTTGCTGGTTTATTTGTTTTTTGCTGTTTTCTAGATTTATACCAATGTAACTTTCAAGTGATTTTCATTTCTTCCCTTTCTATTTTATTCTTGGGGCAAAATTAAGATTTGGACAGGTTACTTTGTATACACCATTACTCTTCTCATTACCTCACTATCTCAGTAAACCAGAGAGCTACAACAACATAGAAGTAAACACCATTCCTCCATTGATCGAAGTAATTTACTGTACCAGATACTAGCACTCTAAAGGAACTCACAGACCTTTTGTGGTGATAGCTTTAGTCCTCATATCAGCAAGCACACCAGGATGGCTAAAGGATATGTACACAGAGCATTATTTATGCTGCCTAATCAAAACCAGTGTTTACTTTGAATGAAAGAAACTTCAGAACTCAGGTATATACCATACAATATTGATGGGGAATAACGGACATTGTACTTTTCCTCATGAACTGTGTATTAGTATCTCCTCCTATTTGTTACTACACTAGACGCTAAAAATACAGTAAAGAGAAAAGCAAACACATAATCCTTCATGTGCCATAGATTTTGCGATGGAAGACAACCCCCAAACTTTACACAAATAAGAATTGTTGTGAAAAGTTCAGGAGGAAAAATTTGGGACTGAAATAACACCAACAGAAGGGGAGGAAGAAGTGAAATGGGATCTCATTTAGTCAAGAAAAGCTTCCTGGAAGAGGTAACACTTAATCTAAAACTTGAAAATTGATGAAGACTATAGGTTGACAAGAGATAGTTTGAACAATGGTCTTCTGAAGCAGGAAGAAACATGCTATGTTAAGGAGTTGAAAGATTGGGATAGTCAAAACCTAGTAAAGAGGTTCTAATTAAGAGTAGGAACTTTCTCCTAAACCATTGAGAAGCCACTGATGGGGTTCAACTAATGGCTTCGTTGAATGTGATATGTTTTCTTTGTTCCTAAATTAAATTACATAAATAGAACTGACAAATTTGATTTGCTTTGAAACTTTCCATAATGCATTTGAAATAAAGATTTCACCAACATTTATTGTTTGAACCTGTGAAGGCTAAAGTGAAATTTAGTTTCAATGGCTCTCTTCCAAAGATCACTCCTTACTGAACTCTCATAAAACTCACAACCACTTAGGGCCTTAAACATCCTTGCTGGGAGCCCTGTTTTTCTTCTATACTTGTCATGACCACGGAGATCTACAGTTCTCACTGTAATATGACAAAGTGCATTAACTGTCTCCAGCAAAGGGCTCCATTTGTTGTGCTGGCAATTTTTGTTCTTCCTTTCACCTCTCTAATGAAACCCAGTTTCACTCACTGATGTCCTATAGCAGTCAGACAGACCACCGTCTCAAGTACTGCCAGGAATCAAAAATAACATTAATTGCATTCTATATTGTGTATCTATATTTAATGATAATGGATAATATCCCTGATGACATTTTTTAAAATTTGTTTCTCCATTTCCCCTTCATTTGGAAAAATGCCTTCTAAGTGTCTGTCTACATAGCTGATTTCAAGAATGCAAATTTGCATCTATCCTTTAAATCCTATATTATAGTCCATAGTATTCCACAGATATACTTTACAAGCTCCCCTTGGAAGGAAAGCTTCATATAATTGTTCAGAAGATTTTTCTATACAATTCTCAGCTGGGGACACATACAGCTAATGTGAATCTACAAATGGACTTATAGATATTTTCACACTTCTCAAGAAAGTTAAGATTCTTTTTTTCAGGGCACAGGACTTTTCAGAAAAGGGAAGGAAGCATTTACTTCCCCAACACTCATAAGGTCATAAGAGTTATACCTTCAATATCTACTTATCCTCACCTCTGGCAGTTATGATTTCTCTAGACTTTATAGTTGTACACTCTTCCCAAAGGCACACGGAAAGGTACCAGATCAGGATATAGGATATGGCTCCTTAGGACAATCCCAGCAGATTCTCATGTAGCAAGATAAAATATTTCTTTTTCAAAAATTGCTGAGGATTCAGAATGAGAAAATTTATACAAAAATATATCCTGAAAGGTACAAAAGGGTATATAAACTTAAAGTACTAAGACCATGACTTATTTGTTTTTATATTCCCAGTGCCTAAAACAGGAACAGTATTTATACAGAGAACAAACACACTGAATAAATCTGATAGCTGCACTCCTGCACTTGGGTGTCAGCAGGCAGGTAGCTAGCCTTTTCCTGCACTTCATTTTTTGTTATTATGAAAGGATTGAGTTTTTGTCTTTGGTGTTATCTTACCTAGCTTTTCCTTTGACTGCTTCTATCCTACTTTCCCCAATATGTGTACTATATACCCAAGGCTTTCCTGTCTGGTGTATGTTGCCACAAACACACACCCTTTACCAAGTTCTCAGCACCTCAGGTTTTTACCTTAAATCATTTCCTTTCCTTCCCGCTTCTCCAACAGATATTAAGTAGGAAAGCAGAAGTCCAAAGCTCTGTTTCTAAAGCTCTTTTCACTAATTCCCCTCCTTCCCAACAAATTTCTGCTTCTGAGGACTCTATACTGATGTAGGGCTGTCTTAGCATCCCTCATGGAGCTGATTATGAGGCACTGTCTTTCACTCCAAGGAAGCAAGTGGGTTAACTTTTTAGACACTTAAGGCTTGGGTGTCAAGTTGAAAATGATGTGACAATTTAGAGGACAAAAGTCCTTTCCTGTAAACATCCTTTGTTGCTCATTTTTGTGCTCTTAAGCCAGTGAGTGTGAGCATCAGGCTGGAGGAGTCTTTCAGGGATCTAGCCAGTTGTCTATCACCCGCTGACTTAGAACAACCCCTGATGAGTCACACACTGCTTCTGTCACACCAGATCAACCACGAGCCAAAAGTCGGCAAGTGCACTGAGAACTGTGTTAGCAGTAATCTTGATCAGATTTTCCTTGTTTCTTTGAAGGACCACAAGGGGCTCAGTTGAAGAACAAAAAACTTAAAATGGATCTCATAGAGCGAGTTTAAAAGTTGTGAGAAAGTGAAATTGCCCAGTGGTAACATAAAGCAGTTCTCCCAATTTTTCTATTTTTGAAGAAAAGGAAAATTTATCAGTTCTATAGATTTATCAGTTGGAGTGGGGAAGGTACTAGCAAAAAGAAAATAATATATTGAAAGCAAAATAGAGTTCATTTCTCCCAAACTCATCCCCAGATTCTCCCAAACATACACCCAAACCCTCAACTTCTGCTGATAAGTTAAGGAACAGTGGTGACCACAAGATATTTCATGTGTGGAAACTACAAGTAGAAATTCTTGTATTGGCTAGTGACTACTCAGAGTATACTTCTCAGAAGATTTTTTTTTAAAAAAAGGAAGACAATTTTGCCAATGATTGAAATATCTTAGTTAAAATAGGAGAAATTTTCAGTAGGTGAATTTCAAAATTCTTAGAAAAATAGTATATGTAAATTCTTAAATATTTATTTAAAATGAACTAAATGTGTAATTGGAACCTCTTCTATATGACATTAGATCTAAATATTATATTATGAATAAGTGCATTCTGTGAGATCTCAGCAGGAAGGATGTCTTAGCATCTTGAATTCTACAACTAGATATTTGAACAGGGACTAAGGAGTTAAAATCTGAAGTCAAAGTTATTTTAATAGAAATAACTAAACATAGCCTTCTTGCACTTTGAGCACTATTTAATGGAAATAATGCAACCCAATTATTCAAGAGTTCTTCCAATATTTATGTGATCACAATTAATCTTAAATTAATTTAACATTTTTGTTGCTAGCTACTACATTTTTTAAAATGTCTTGGATATTTTGAGTAGCTAGCACAAGGTCCTCAAAATGCACTATAGTGGGGAAAAACAGACACTTTGAAAGAGAGTAATACAATAGACAACCTTTAAAAAAAAAAAAAGGATGGGGGGGATTTGTTTATCTATCTACCCTGAAAGACAGAATTTCTAAGAGATTTTATTTCTGACTGCCATCCAGGGCTAGAACTTTATCAGGCCCCTGCCAGAGCTGAGTTCTGCTGGTTCCAGAAGGAAATCCTATAAGTGGTTTAAGTAAATGCTAAATGGAAACCCTGGGATACCTGACTACACAAAATTCAAAAGTAATAGTTTAGTAATTCAAAACAGAACCTCTGTGCTTCTCATGCTTGTGTGCAACACTAAGTGGAAGATCTGTATAGTTTTAGCAGTTTAAATCCGTCCTATTTGCCAGAGTCCTAATAGTGTCTTCTCAGCAACAGTAACAAAGCAAAGTATAATCTATTTGCCAGTTTCATCATGGAAGGGCTCAAATTTCACTTACATGTGTTTATTTATATTTATGTTTAGTCTTAATAAGTGTCCAGTCATATCAGTACACATAAAAATAATTTGATTTTTTTGGCCTGCAGACATTATGTCTTCAACACTTTAAAGGCTTGAGCAAAACATTCTTTGCTGTTTCCAGTAATAATGGTCATATTCAGTTAATGACAAGTTTGGCTCAAAAATTGCAATTCAATTTGGCACTTGCTATACAAATTAGACCAAAGACCAAAATCCCTATAACAAAGACAGTATTTTGTAGAATAAGATGGAAAAAAAAATAGCCTTTTCCTTTAATGAAAAAATTATGAACCTCTTAAATGGAATTTAATACAAGTGATCTGAATTAGACTTTAGCTTTGACCTCAGGTATTTTTCCTTTTTATAGATGTAAGAACTAATAGCTATTTGCCTGAAATTTTATTGAAATTTATTTAGTTTAACCTTTCCTGGAAAGTCTGAAACTGATTCTCTAACTCGAAATCTTAGGTCTGTGACAAAGTTAATTCTGCTTAACACTCATTCCCTTCATAGACTCAAATTTCATAAAACTGCAGTTACTAGATTTTAAATCATTTATTCTCTAAAAATAATTATAATAAGACTACAGATGTCTAGTACTTTACTACAAAGAAGTTTTCTCTCTCAAGAATAAAAACAAGATCCCAGAAGTCACCAAGTAGCTAAGATAATTGTCATAAAATCTACAAAAAAAAAATGTATACTTAATTGATCAGGGATGAAGGAATTGTCTGCATCCTTCCTATCTTGTTTTTCTCATGCAAGAAAGGAGCAATAAGTGAATGGAAAAATAAATATCTTATTAGTTTGGAAAGGGATCCTCTATTCTCTTCTTTCGCTAACCCAGTCCACTAACATAAATTCTCTCATTAACAGTGAAGCTCAGGTAAGAGATCTAAATGAGGATTCCTGTTTTCCTTTTCAAAAAAGTGAGATGGACATGAAACCAGACCAAATACACTTGACCTAGTCATAGATGCAAAAAGCTGAAATAGACAGAGAACATGCACATGAGTTAGCACTTGCAAGCCTTGTCGGTCTCTAGGAAGTGGACCCTATTAGATCTGTTTAATACAAGATAGTCAAAAGTGCTAGAGAGAGTACATGAAAATGAATGGGTCATTAAATTAGAGATATAATAACACTCCCCATTTGTAAATGTGATACAATAAAAGGCCTATGCTTTAATTAATTATATTAGTGTTCCTTCTCCCAGAGGATACAAAAAAGGAAGAAATGGAAAGAATAATATTGCTTCAATAATTCTTTCTATACAGTTCCCTATATGATGGTCATGTCATCATTTCCCAAGAGATTCCACAGAATTTGGAATCTTTAAAGAAAAGTCAATTAAATCTCAGTTTTCAGCCAAGGTAGTATAGAATATATAAATTACTGTGGGAAGTTGAGAGGACATCAATAGAAGAGTCATTTGAAAAGCAATTTTATAAATAGGAAAGAGGGTGGATGGAACATAATAAAGCATAATAAAGTAGGCATACAGTGTCCCAAAGGATAGACCTGTAAATTGCTGAGGGAGGAGGTACAAATCTTGTGAGGCACTCACAAGCTTCAGTGGGTTAGGAGTCCAAACATTTCCTAAACCTGAGTTTGCAGAAAATGATTACTCTTAAGAAGAACTACTCTTCTTAGGAAGCAACAGAAGCATCTGCTACTTTGAAAACATGCTTTTACAAATTGTTGATTTTTTGTTTAAGTGCAATTCTCCTAGGGTTATGGTTAAGTTATGTGGAAAAGCCATTTATTTATTTATATGAAATACTCTATGTATTTATGTACTGACAGTGCCAATTAATGTGTATTTATATGTTTGAGATGTCTTTGGTATATATAGAGATGGATGATAGATAATAAAAGATACAGATAGGCTTTTGCAAGTAGGCAAATTTCAAGACTTACTCATTTATTCTCAGGAACTGGAATGAACTAAAAGTATTAATTCAAGTATTAAAATCTTACTGAATTTGAGGTAACATATACACATATTGATTCTCAATGATTCACAACTGAAACATACATATTTTTACAGATATATATATATATATATCACACTTGTATATGCTAAAATTTTATAATAAAATGTTACACTGATAATTAGTTAATAGGTAAATATTCAATTTCTTACCTTACAGCAGCCTTCATTTGTCATATTCCCTATTTTAAGTGTTTCAGAAAGGCATGATGTCTCCTTTTTTATAATCTGGGTCCAGGACTCTCCTAGTATGACTACCTAAAGTCTGAAAATTCTCCCCTACACTTTTTATTTCAAACTCACACGAAGAATTCATTTTGGTGGGCTCTCCCTGGTGGTACAACAGGTCAAAGCACCACATTATGAAGCACTCTGAAATCACTGCAACATGAGTTCGATTCCCTGCCAGGGAGCTAACCCACATGGCTGGCAGACCTGACCCACCCGCTCCTCCCCTCAGCAGTGTATTTCAGTAGATCTGCCTGTTCTGCTCCCCACTCTTTCTCTGGTGAATCCTCTCACCCACCACACCTCTGGCCTATACCCCAAGTTCTGTATACATAAATAAATAAATCTTTTTAAAAAAAAATTGAATGCACTAAATGATATAAAAATAAACTATTATATTATAAAAATAAATAACTAAATAAATTTCAATAAAATTTAAAAATAAAATAATTCACTTTGGATTTCCCATGTATTAAAATGATTTACAAGATGAATTTTACTTAACCAGACTTAACTTTTGGCCTTTTATTGCTTTTTATATGTTAATCATATGTAAATAAAATTTTATAGACCAATGAGAGGTAATAGACAAACAGACTAGATAATCAAAAGGCAGAAATCCTCCCCTTATTTTACAAAATATAACTATATTTCACATACATGTATCCTATATTACTTTTTATTTGTACTCATAAGAGGATAAATCTTAGTTCTTTAACTTTTCAAAAATAACCCCAGTCAAAAACTGAGCAAAAGATTTTGGATAGACTCTTCCCTAAAGAAGATGTGTAGAAATGACCAACAGGTAAATGAAAAAAATGTTCATCACTTCTTATGCAGGAAATGCACATTAAAACCATAATGAGATGTATCAAAGTGACCAGAAACAACAGTGTTACTGAGGTGTAGAAATAGGGAATCCTCAAGCCCTCATTCATCATTATTGAGAATGTAACTACTCTAACCTATGAATACTGTCTGGAGGTTTCCTAAAATATTAAAAACAGACCATATGGCCCAGCCCTTCCACTTCTAAGTACCTATCTGAGGAATATAAGAAACATGAATTGAAAGATTATGCTCATTGCAGCACTATTTACAATAACTAAAATGGAAACAATATAAGTGGCTAATAATGAATGATGATTGGATGATGAAGAGGTATTATATATACACAAGAGAAAAACACTCAGGTATTTTATATATGTGTGTGCATGTGTATAAATATGTACACACACTAATATATATAATGTTGCTATATGTAAAATCTTGCTATTTAATCTTGAATGTATATATAAGAATATATAATATATATAAGAACATATATCCATATATATAATCCTGCTATTTGCAATAACATGGATGGAACTAGAAGGGGTTATATCAAGCGAAATCAATAAGGGAAAAGGCAAATACAAGATCATTTGATTCATACGTGGATATAAAAGGGAAAAATGGAACAAACAAGACAAACTGAAGCAAATACTTGGATTCTAACTCCAGAACTGAGGTTAGTACTGTAGGCGGTGGGCCTGGGAGGAAAGGGTTAAGGGGATGAAATAGATTTTGATGGAGAATTACTGAAATTTTGATATTGGGCATGATGTGGTGAATACATTTGATGAGGGTGGCCCTGTACTCCAAAAATATATAGTGTTGTGAACAGTACCTCAATTAAAACAAAACAAACAAAAAAAAAGATCTAGAACATAATCATGGCTCAAATTGAGCAAAAATAAATATAATTTTTAAAATAAAAATAAACCTTATATTGGAATGCAAAGTAAAAAATAGTCAACTAAAGAAATTAAGCATCTTAATTATTGAATATGCTAATCCAGCTTTCTTTGATATTTTCATCATATTAAGAAATGTTTATAAGTGATCAAACACCTAAAACTCACAATTAACTTGAACTAGGCATTAGCATAACCTTTGAAGACAAAAGTGAAATATATCATATTCTGCCCTGTTTTGACCCAAGTATTCTAGAATCCATGCTTGAATTTCTAATAAAAGATGATAGCCAGGTGAACAAAAAATTACAATAATAAAAAATGGTTTCCATTTATCCTAAAAATTGTTTACAATTTTGAGGTGACAGGTATTTATAAGTTGTTAAAGGGAAATAGATACTTTTCAAACTCAGCTCTTCTAAATATTAATCAGCCAAAACTAGAGTATCAATAATTATGAGGATGAGTCACCCTAATGACACTAGGATCTTATAATCAATTGTTATTTGAATTTACACATTAATTTTTATCTGTAGGGAGGGGAGTAATCTAATTTTTAAAAACTATCTCAAGATGCAAGTGATTTATTTCTCTCGCTTCCCTTTTGGTAACACAATTTCTAGTTTTATCAGGTCTATATTTACACTCCTAAAACTTACAATCTTGGCACCACAGTTAAACGGTAATGTATACTTTTGAAGATCTTTTTAGTACTATATGCTTTACATTTCCTCAGTCCTGATAGGTTTACATTATTTCAAAACATAGCTATTCCTTGTCGAATTTTTGGAATATTTTACTATTTTTGCATCACCCTGTTTATGTTAACTCAGTTTCTTAAAATGTAGAACTTAGTAAGTTAGTCAATCAAAGCAAGATTAATAAATCTAATTTTGGTTGTTAAAAATACCTCTTTGATCTCAGAGAACACTTGCAAGGGATCCCCATTCGTGCTGTCTTTAAACAGGCTGGTCAACAATGGAAACAAGTTTCTCAACCAAATATTAGTATTTTAGCAGACAATCTTAACCCCTCAAAAAATATGACAGGAATCAGGAAATTTGAGGCTTAAGACATAGACAGGTTGACAGGATTTAATGCAAAATGTGCAGCTAAGTATTGGACGTTGAATAAATCTCAGGCACTGTTGCAATAATATTTGTGGGACAGTCACACATTTAGAGAAAAGTTACAATTAAAATCCACTAGGTCACTATGTCCTAACTTTTTTGCCATAATATTCCAGATGTCAGATGAAGTTGACAAGAGCTATATGTATTGTAGAAAATTTGGATTTGTTAAGAAAATATAAAAGAGAAAAAAAACCAGAAAAATAAACCAAATTAGTATTAATGTCATTTTGACATTAGCATAGCATTCAAAAATATTTTAAAGCATAATTATTAAATTATACATGTAAAGATCTCATAACATGGTTTTCATAAAGAAAAATAAATATTAGTAATATTTTCTTTACTAGTAAATGGAATTTGTTAAATATAAAATTTGAACTTTCCAGAATTCTACTCATCAAGTAATATTAATAAGCAAAGCACGTAGTACTAAAGGCTATTCATAAATAAATATAAATCATTTTTATACTTAAGTAGGATGTCACATAATTTTACATAAATAGCATCATTCTCAATAAGAAATATGTGTAATATGCTGGCACCCTTACAATAGCCAGTCTCATCATTTCATTGAACTGTACTTAGCTGTAAAAATAGATGAAATCTTAGCATACAACAGCATAGATGGACTTTGAGGGGATTACATTAGTGAACTAAGTCAAAGAGGTCAACACAAATATTACATCATTTTACTCAGATGTGAAGATAAAGGATCAAAGAAAATAAACAAAACTATACTAAACTAAAGCCTTATATTTTGACCACAGAATGATGGCAACCAGACAAAACAGGGTTAACTGGATGGTAGTAGATGGAAACTTGACCTTCGGTGGCATGTGTGATGTAGCAAATATACAAGTCAAGGTGTGAACCTGTATATCCAAAATTTACATAAAGATATAAACTAATGTTACTGAAGTTAAAAATAATGTATTTGTGGGTAAAATTAAAGACAATGAAGACAACTGTAATATCAAAATTCACAAGTTTTACAAAATACCTGTTAATCTTACAGCAGTAATGGCTGCACTCTAGACTCTCTGCACCAGTGAAGTTCCTGGCCTGCTTGTAATTTCCCCCACCTTTCTCTAACATATACGTATGTCAGAATACCCATATGTGCAAGGAATATCATACCATTAAATCCTCACAGATGAAGAATGAATGTCTTCCCAAACTTCAGATCTTGTACTATTATTAGCAAGAAGCTTGCTATACATTTGAAAGTAATACAAATATACTGGTACTATTATGTTAGGGAGCTAACATGCGACCATTAGCTCCCTAAGTTTCTAACATCGGTTCTAACTTACATTGTCACCAGCATATGACACAGTGGACACACTGTCAATATTCAGTTATTGTGGGGGGAACTCAACTCAGCCTCAGTGCGAAGACCCTATCTTCAAGCCATAGTCTTCCTTTACTAATTGTGAATAAGAACTGCCCAACACAATTTGCTTCTCCAGACTGGCTGTCAGCACTTTTAATCCATATTAAAGTAAGTATGCTTACAAAGGAAAAAGATGGCTTACTTTTACAAAGTTTCAGAATGATTTATAAATTTTTTATAAATATATTATATTTTAGTCTTCCTCATTTGTCTCCTCTTTATTGAGATTTTATCAATGCAGAGGAAGTGGTGTTGGCTGCCTACACTTGAAAGTTTTGTGGTTTTAAATATGTGTGCATATATATGTTTATGTGTTAGAATAAAAAGAAGCAGCTTAAAAACATCTGGAAGAAATCCAGAAAAGAGAAAAATGTTGATTCTTTTTGATAACTGTCATGATAGGTAAATCTTAAAACTTGTGATTTGCCATTTAAATTTTGACTGTTGGGGAATAGATTCTGTAACCAATCAGACTGTATGAATGTCTCACAATTCAGATTCCTAAGTAAATTTTTAAAACTGGGTAATGATAGTAGAGGGACTTTCATTCCCTGATTCTTTTTCCATTTAAGAAACAAAATTTTTAAATACCAGCTTAAATCGAAAACCTACAATAACCAATATATCATACATTGCATGAAACTTAAAAATGCTGACAAAACAGATCCTCCCTGGTGGCACAGTGGATTAAAAGCACAGCACTGAGAAGCTAAAGCTACTTCAGCATGAGTTCGATCCCCGCCCCAGAGGTGATCCACACTGTGTGGCAGACCTCTCCTGACCTGCACTTTGCTCCCCTCAGCAGTGTTATTTCGTTGACCGGCCTGTTCTGCTCCCCACTCTGGCTCTGGTGAATCTTCTCATCACCCCTGTACCTCTGGCCTGTACCCCAGCTCTGTATGCGTAAATAAATCTTTTTAAAAAGTTGACAAAACTTTGAAAAATGAGTAAAGCTATTTACATTCATTATAAAACATATTAATGAAGTTACATAAAAGTACCACCAACAGAAGCCATAGGTATAGACCACAGTGAGCATATCCTTTGATAGCTGTAGAAAATTATGTCTAAGAGTAGTCTGAAAATGTTTTCCCTCCTTTTTGGCACAACTAATCTGGAATGCCAATTAAAATTAGCACAAAACCAAGAAGCATTCCATGAAGCTCCCAATTTTGTAAAATGTGGCAATATCCTAAACTTCTACAGTCTCAACTACAAATTAAATATCAATGTCAGTGCCAGGTTATTTTTCCAAAAACACTTTTTGAAAGTTTGTGAATATTTTCTTATGTTATTGTCTATGCCATCTTCGGGTATTACCTCAGTCATTCTCACACTTGCACATAAAAGCCTCATTTTACATAGGAGGGAGAAACATCACTTGCCCAGTTTTGCACAGCTATAACATGGTAAAAGTTTTAGACATGGGTCATATTATATTTTTTAATTTATTTTATTTATTGATGCATATAAGATCTGGGGTATAGGTCAGAGGTGAGAGGGGTGAGAGGATTCACCAGAGATAGAGTGGGGAGCAGAACACACAATCTACTGAAGTACATCACTGAAGGGAGTAGCAGGAGACAGGAGAGGCCTGCTGCACTGTCAGTTACCTCATCCTGGTGGGGGATCAAACTCAGGCCACAGCAGCAATAGTGTGATAGTGTGGAGATAGTGATAACTCCTGTGCCACATGGTGACCCCTAGACATAGCTCAGAAGAGTAACCATATATACTCTCCCAAACAATAACCTCTTCAATATGGACTCCTTACTTCATATTAAGCAAGAAAGAACTTATAGAATCTCAGATTTAGAAACAACTTGTAGGTCGTCCCCTAGTCTTCCATGATTTTTCTATTTCTGACAGCTTTAAGAATAATATGGGTACTAATGTATATGGGGTCAGGATAATGTCTTGCTTGTCAGCATACAGGACCTAGTCTTTACATCATAAAAGAGCATTTGATCATTGATACAAACTTATGTTCTACATTCCAAAGCAAAAGGTTTTTTTGTTTTGTTTTGTTTTTTAAAGATTTATTTATTTATTTATGCATACAGACCTGGGGTACAGGCCAGAGGCTCAGGGGTGGTGAGAGAATTCACCAGAGACAGAGTGGGCAGGAGAACAAGCTGAGTGACGAAGTACACTGCTGAGGGGAGCAGCGGACGGGTCAGGAGAGGTCTGCCACTCCATGTGGATCACCACTGGGGAAGGGATGGAACTCATGCTGAAGTGGCTTTAGCTTCTTGGTGCTGTGCTTCAACCTGCTGTGCCACCAGGGAGGGGCCCCAAAGCAAAGGTTTTTGTCGTATTTCCAGATCTGAGTTTATTTACAATTCAGTCACTCAAGAAGTATATTTTTTATTGGTCATCTACTATATGCTTTTCTGAGATTGTCATTTAAGAATTTTGGAATGAATGAAGTATACACATAGTATATTTGCTTTGTAGCATATAAAAGATACCCAAAATTCAAAATGTCCTACAATTATATGGGGTTAATTTATAATCCATATACTTTAATTATTTAAATGGAAAAGTAAAGCTATGGACATTCTCCTTAGCATCAGTCACTGTTAATATATAATTTTTTCTCTCACTGTTTCATCATTCAGACCTGATTATGCTGTCCTGTTACCCTCTGGCAAGGTCTAGGGAAAGGGAAACCTCATAACATAACCTTTTGACAATTTTTTCTCTCTCTTCTTCACTGGAAATGAAAGATCGGAAATTTGTACTGAATGAGATCCAACTCAAGGATCTGTCTACAAAAGAGAAATAGAGATTTCAAAAACCTTCCTCCACTCTTTTTTTCTGAAAATATAAAGAGGACAGTTCTCCACAGGGACTTTTCCTTTCACAGTAACAATACTTAAAAGTTGAGGATCATTCTCTTTCACCCCCTGTTTAAAGCACCCAAGTCTTCCTTGGCCTCTTCCAGCAAGTGGTCTGTAAATTTGAGCAAACTCGGATTTCTTGCATTCTTCCCACATGCCGCATTTCCTAACTGAAAGCAAAAAGTGTTGCAATTGTATGTATTCCCCTGAGCCTGCAGAGATTCACAGAGTTCTAACAGACATTGCTTTACGATTTTAAAATAGGACAAAGCAGTCTGAAAATAGTGAGGTTTTGGGGTAGATCTGTTTTTAAAAAGACTTAAATATGGTAAAATCAATCTAAAACTGTTCTAGGCAGCTAAGAGGCTGGGGATAACACGAGCAAAGGGAATAAAGAAGGCTCTGAAGAGCCAGTACCAGTTGCTAATACTTAATCTCTTTAAATAATGAATTAGCTGCTCATATCTACTGTGGCTGCTAAGAGAAAGCACTTTCTTTGTGGAGTGAAGTAAAGCTTGAATAGCCATGAATTATTCAATATAAAGTGTGCCAGTTAAAATGCCTTGATATTGGAAGTCAAGTGTAAGATTATCTCTTGTCTGTCAAAAAGCGTCTCTACCGTGTTACTGAACCTTAGAGGAGGGGCCCAAGGAGTGAGATGAGAAAGGAGGAAAGCCATCCAGAAACAACATAATAAAGCACTAAGCATTCCAAATGAGCTGGGAGCAGCTTCCTCACTGTAGGGAACCCTTTCTCGACATGCCCTTTCTAAGCAGGACTTACTGCTTACAGTTACCTCCTCCCTCCGCCCTCCAGGATAATAACATGGAGAGCTGGCTAACTCTGTCTCTCTCTTTCAGACAACAGAACTAATTCAGCAGCCCCTGCAGACTAAGAAATACTCTTAATGACCTTTTGATAAATTTAGAATTTTTAAAGCAAAGGTGATTTAGTTACAAAACATATTGAATTGTAGACCACGGCATAATTTCAACGAATATATAGTATTCGAATTCCTTTTTCTATGAAGTAAGTTCATGTTGGTTGACTTTTTTTCCTATATGTTCTTCAAGATTTGTCTTTTGTGGGAATAACTCGGAGAAATGCTTCTGTTAGAGGGTCTTCCCTTGTGACTCGGGGTTCAAGTGCAGGACTATGAAACTGTCTGCAGCCACCACAGTATGAGTTTGCTCCCTGGGCAAGGATCATGATGGCCACGGCGCATCAGACCTCTCCTGTTTTGCCCAGTGATCCCACAGCAGTGTATTTCAGTCAGTCTACCTGTTCTGCTTCCCACTCTGTGTTTAGTTAACCCTCTCATTCCCTACATCTCCGTCCTGTACCCCAGTTTTTGTATGCATAAATATCTTTAAAAATGATTTTGTATAGAGGGCAAGCAAAATTCTAAAACCACTATGCTCCTTTTAAAAGTGAAATATTTAGAAACTACATATGGTATGCCTTCAAAAAGCCTTCATTAAGCACTAGTCAAAGGAAAGTAATGTGAGTAAAAGAAAACCAATAAGGATAGTCCCTATCTGCAAAGTGTTTGCAGTGTAGATGGGATCACATGCATAAACAAATCCAGAAAGTGCCACAGGTGATATGACAGACTCTATCAAAGGAAAGAGAACACAATTTAGTTGAGTATAGAATAGAGACAATCAAAGAAAGATGATAGAAAATATAAAACTGCAAGTTAGACTTAAAGGAAAATGATGGGTTTTCATCAAGACAGATGGGGAAAATGGCTTTATTAATAGAGAACAAGAGTAAAGGCAGAGTGAGGTGAAAACCTCCTGGTGTGGCTGGAGAGTGGCAGCATGTGAGTATAAATGAAATATCATTTCGGGTCCGTGAGGTCAAAACAGGCTATGGTTAGAGTTTGAATTTTTTCCTTTAAGCAGTAAAACATAACTCAAAAGGGTTCTCCCTAATGGCACGAGTTAAAGCACAACATTACGAAGCTCTCCGAAGCTACTGCAGCATGAATTCCATCCCTAGCCATCACATGGCGCGGCAGACCTCTCCTGACCCGCCTGCTGCTCCCCTCAGCAGTGTACTTCGTCAGTCGGCCTGTTCTGCTCCCCGCTCTCTCTCTGGTGAATCCTCTCACCCATCAGCCCTCTGGGCTGTACCCCAGTTCCGTAAGCATAAATAAATAACTCTTTAAAATGTATATCTCAAACAATTGGGCAAAGTAACAACCTAAGGTTCGTATGAAGGAAGGTCATTTTGATGGTGAAAAGAGCATCCTGAGAACATATAGGTCTGGGAACGGAAGCACACTGCCGAGTGAAACACCACCACTGCAACAGAAATAAAAAGGAGTGAGAATCGCAAACTAAATGATTGTGATGAATGATAGTGCAAAAGGATCTAATTATACTTCTAGGTATCTGATTCAGATGATTGCGGCTTACTAGATAAAACACGGAGTAGGCAAAATAGGTTAGGTGCTACAGATGACAAGATTACTTTTAGATGTGTTATACAGAGATACCTGATAGGAATTTTAACATTATAATCTGGAGCTCAAATTGAGTTGACTAAAGATGTGAATTTTTTAATTACTAATTTGCACTCAGGAAGTGACAATCTGGGGATCAATGAATGAACCAGTAATGGTAAATAAGACTCTCAGGAAACGTGCTCAACGGGCAGGCAGAGGAAGAAAATAAAGGAGGAAATTTTTAAAATTTAGAGAAGCACAAGAAAATTAGAAATGTGTGTTAAAACTATAGGATGAGAAAATTTAAGAAGGAAAATGTGGTAAATGGATCTAAATGTCCCTTAGCGTTCAAGTGTGACTATTAAATAGTACCTAAAGGTGGGCCCTCCCTGGTGGCGCAGCAGGTTAAAGCACAGCACAAAGAAGCTAACGCCACTTCCGCATGAGTTCGATTCCCTCCTGCCCCGGAGGAGATCCACATGGTGTGGCAGACCTCTCCTGACCCACCTACTGCTCAGCAGTGCACCTCATCAGTCAGCCTGTTCTGCTCCTCATTCTGTCTCTGCTGAAACCTTTCACCTCCCCTGCACCTCTGTCCTGTACCCCAGTTCTGTATGAATAAATAAATAAATCTTAAAAAAAAAATTACCTAACGGATCTGCCAATTAGGGAATCATTGGTGATTTTTATCATGGCATCTAACTTATAAATGATGGAAATAGAAACCAGATAATCTGGGATTAATTCGAATGGCAAAAAAATCCAAAATGAGGGTAGAAAATTATTTAGGTGTCTCCTAAAAAGATATATTCAAGTTTGTGTCCTGGTACATATGAATATTCATTACGTGAAAATAGGGTCTTGGCAGGTGTAATTAGTGGAATTGCCAATCTTTGACTTTGGCCTGTACTGCATCACTCAAATCTTTGTCCCTGTTTTCACAGGGCTGTCTTTTCTAGGCATGCCTCCAAATCCCCCTCTTATAAGAACATCAATCATATTGGACTAAGGGTCCAACCTATTAAAGTATGACCTATTCTTAATTTAACTAATTGCATCTGCAATGAAGTCACATTCTGAGCAATAACAAGAGATTATGACTTCAGCATATCTTTTGGAGGACAGAGTTCAAACCATTATAGTGTCTTAATACTCTTGTAAATAGATACAGATATGAGCATTGAACATACAGATATAAATATAGATATGTATATATACAATAAGTACGGTCCAGAGATTTTTTTCACTTTCCTAAATCATACAGAAAGTCAGTATTACAGTTAACACTAGGTCCCAGGTCTGTCGATTCCCAGCACCCCAGAAAATTTATTCCGTGCTTTCTTTGGCGACGTGGCTATAACCCAAAATCAAATATGTTTTAAGGACCTATGTCATTTGGCCACAGCCTCAACTGAAACCACTTTTTCTACTGTGTTCAGAAATCACACTGGCCTTTTTCTAATACCATAAACTTGCTGGTCTCCTTCTTGCTTCAGTCCTTCTTCTGTATGCTAATTATTCTATCTAGAAAGTGATACTCTCTGGCCCTGCTCATGCGTCATTCTTCATGTCTTATCAAAACATTATTTCCTATGGAAAATCAATACTGACTTCCAAGTAAAGTTACATTCTTTTTATTATATCCCTCAGAGGCATTCTTATAATTTGGAAAATTTTTTCATAGATATAATTAAGGTTTTATGTATTTAAAGTATGCTAACAGGTTGTGCATAAAATCTGAAAGTCAGGACACATGATTCTCCTCAAAAGCCTTTGTGAGGGTTCACTGCTGAGGAGACATTTACTGTGTTGAAGTGTCGAATAAGGAAGGATCCCTGACTTCTACTAGTCAAACAGCTGCCAAGGCATGCTGGCCATGGTGAAACACCAGAACCCTGCTGTTCTTTTATACACACTCACATGGTCTCCTACTTCTTGGAGGACATTCTTACCCTAGATATATTCATGACTCGCTTGCATTCCTCAAGATTTTGTTCCAGTGTCATTTCAATGAGAACCAGACTGAACTTAAAATTATAAGGCCAGTTGACCTCACTGTACATTTTTTTATTCACAGACCGTATTATTTCCTAGTATACTATAATTCACTAACTTATTATTTGACTACTTATTGTCTTCCTCCCCACACTGAAAATCCTAGAGCAGAGAGTCAAATCTTTTTTATTCAATAATACATCCCAACCACCAAGGCAGCATTTGGCATGTAGTAGATCGCTCCATGATAATTAATAAATGAATATATTCCAGCAGCATGAAGAAGCATTGCTAAAACTATCTTCTATGGGAAATTAAAAACTATCTTCTATAGGAAATTAGAATAGATCCTTCATTGCCAATATCAAGATGTAAAAGAAATAGAGACAGGTATATGGTCTGAAGTTTATTTGATATTACCATTTATTCAGAAAAGTAAATATGGCAATATTTTATATGCTATGTGGTCCACATATAAATGTCAATTTCAATCGAAAAGGAAAATGTGAAAGAGTAAAAGATAACCTCTGTGTTCCAGCATTATCCAACCACAAAAAAAAAAAAAAAGAAAGAAACCTAACTAACTGAAATTCAGTAACTTAACTACTCTCTGATACTTTCTGACAACTTAAGTCACTTGACATATTACAATATTTTCTGCAATTTCAAATGATTTACTTAAAACTACTTTACCTACTATGCAACACACATAATGTAAAGACAAGCTTAGAGCTAAGTACTTTATGGATATTTCATAAATCTAACAAAACTATGACCATGAATACTGCCCCAGTGTTTACATTTAGATTTAAAGCTGTTTCACAAATTATGGTAGTAAAAAAAAAATCTTGGAGCAATTAGAGCTCATATACTAATTCATGTGGTTACCTCCCTTTCCTGTTCTCATGGTCCTTTTGATGTTCAACTACCTGCAATTGCTCAAGGAAGACAAGACTTAATGTACCACTTGAAGATTTTCCAGTCACCTACCACACTCTTTCTGGCTCACAATTTCAGCTGATGCTTATACACTGTCTTCAGGCTCTTAGTACAAAATACCACTACCTGAGTGCCTTATAAATAACAGAAATGTTTTTATCACAGTTCTGGAGACTGAAAAGTCCAAGATCAAGATGCCAGCAAATTCAGTGTCAGCTGAGGACCCGTTTCCTGGTTATTGACTGTGGTCTTTTCACTGTGCCTCCAAGTGGCAAGTGAAGCAAGAGAACTCTCAGAGTTCGGGGAATTGATCTTAGTTACGAGGGTTCTGCCCTCATGATGTCTCTTCCCAATGGCTCCATCCCAAATATCATCATATTGGTGTTAGTTTCAATATGTGAATTACAGAAGTACACACACATTCATTCTATATCAAACACTACAGACAAGCTGTCTTGACCTCAAGAAACTCAGGCTCCTCCAAATTTATTTGTGTGTCTGCAAACACAGTCACCTTCACTAATTCTACTTCCTGAAACAACTTTGGTCAATGCTCCATATCCCAAATATGACCAATGCTACCAGAGTTAGCTTAATCAATTTTGATGCTATTTTGGTTACTTTGCTTTTACCACTTAATTCTAAGGGCTAGGCAAGCAAGATTTGCACTTTTTCTTTTTATATAAGTTATTATGATGAAAAATAATTTCCTTTTTAACCAAATATTAAGACATATTGGATCTTAATGGATCCTCTGCTGCTACTCAGTAAATAGTTAAACTTCCTATTCATCTCCATAGGTCTTAGAATTATCCTCATTCAGGGAAGCAATAAATCCTCCAGGTAAAAATCATGCAACCAATAGGCATCATCCTTTTAAATTCAATTTCAAAAAAAAGATTCTGTAAACTGGTCATTTATTTTGGATTAATGTTACCTTTGTGTTGTCCATAATGATTACAAAATGAAGTCAAACTCTTTTCCTGCTCAGATATATTCACCTTTGGAAGACAAGTGTAAAGAAGTTATCAAATCATTGCAAACCCACATTACAACATAATACCAAATTGCTACAGCTTCAGGTGGATCTATGTCAAGAATTCTTAGTTTGATGTTCATGATTGTAACTTCTCTTTTTTACAATATTGGGTAGTTAAATGATAGGTATGTAGGTAGGTAGGCAGATAAACAGAGAGAGAGACAGACAGACAGACAAACAGATATAGACATGTGTATGTATTCAATAAACTATTTGCAAAATATACTGTCTTTTATTATTTTTCTCACATTAGTAGATATAATTCTAAATGATTTCAGATTAAAAGCTTCATTTAAAAAAACATATCAATGAGTATATATGTTGTAGGGAATTTTCATTTCCAATACCATTTTTATTCACTGGAGAAAAAAGCCAATCAGAAGCACATTGTGTATTTAAAACATACTTAAATAAATTATTTCTCCTAGAATATTACTTTTGACTAAGGTACACTCTTCAGGGATTTGTGGAAACAGATATTAACATTAAAAAAAACTGCTTCTGCATCATATCATATAGGTCATTATAGCAATCTATCTCTAACAGTATTTCTCTTTGATTTCTCCTTCTCCATTACACAAACTAAGTGATTATATCTGTATAAGGTCAGGCAAAATCTTTTGGTTTGGGAATTAAGAGTCTCCAAAAGCTAGTATTACAGAGATCAGCTAAGTACAATGTCTCTTTGTGGCTAGTAGGACTTTATTTTGGCATACCTCCAAATCAGAACTGACTTAGAAAATAAGTATGGAGAAGACCCCTTAATAACATAGGAAAAAATATATTCATGCCAAAGCTTACCAAAGACATTTATATAAAATGTGTGTGTGTGTGTGTGTGTATAGCCTATCTACTTCATTTATTTAGGGATTGATACCCACAATTTAAGGTAATTATGACTTGAATTTTCATATATACTATATTTTCTAAATTGCACATACATATGCATGTGTTTTTGTTTCCTCTATATATTTTATATATTATATATTTCATATACGGTATATAGTATTATATAATATATCTGGTTATTATAATAAAATGTTATATATATTT
>NW_004567108.1:26976033-27013558 GCF_000260355.1 Condylura cristata | reverse complement strand
TGCATGTACTCATATATAAATATTTTAAATATATAAATAGATATACTTCATGGCTATATATTCCATTCATAGTGCACACATTAATATCTATCTAAGTTTTTATGCCATATTCATGATGCTGACAAGAGTTCTAATTATCAACTTGTGTGTTTTATAATTCTGTAATGTCTTTGAAGTTCATTGGGGAGTATACAGGATTAAATTTTTTATTATAAACTTAAAATATGCCATCTTCCTATTCAGAAACACAAATAAATGGCAAAATCATGAAGTAACAACCTTCAATAAATTCAAATGAATTCATAAACACAGTAAGAAAGTGAATCTCATCGCTAATCTTCAAATTTCTAATTTCATTTGAAACCTATAGAGGTCTTCCATAGACCAAAAAATTGTGTGTAACAGCAGTTACAATTTTTATACCAATTCCGATGTGTGGGTTTTCTCCATAACACGCAACACCAGTTAACTATTTTACACCTCAACTTACTTTGCACAGAGTCAGCGTCCGATCTCACATGTTAAGAGCTCACTCCTCTAAGACGTCTGTGCTTCTGACCAGCTATAAACTAGAGGTTCCAATGACTCCTCTGGGCTTCCATTTATTTGCTAAAATGGCTCACAAAACTCAGAGAAACATTTCTTTTACTAAATTATTAGAAAAGAATATAATTCAGGAATGGCCGGATGGGAGAAATGCTTAGGGAAAAAGATGGGGAAAGGGTGCAGAGCTCCCTCAGTCTCTTGGAGTTGCCACTTTTCCCATATATCCACATATATGGGCTCACCAGCCCAAAACTGTGTGCCCCATCTTTTTGGGTATTCCTATGGATGCTTCCCTACCTAGGCAAGAATGATTGTACCATTGGCTATGGTGACTGGTACAACTTTCAGCCCTTCTCCCGCCTGGACGTGTGGACAACAAATTTCCACTCCTCTAGTGACTCCACTGCTCCTCATGGCAATCAAGACCGTTTCTTTGGTGTGATCCAAAAGTCACAAATTACACAAGATTCCTTTCTGATTCTTATCACCTAGGAAATTCCAAGGAGCTTTAGCTGTTCTGTGCCCGGAACAGAAAAGAAACCAAGTGTATATTTCATATTACAAATCATAATATCACAGTGATAATAACCCCCAATTCTACTCCTTGAGCTTACTCAAGTGCTTACTAGGGGATGCATCACCTACACTGTGCTGTTTTCCCCCAGGGTATTTTCAGATATATTGCTGTATTTTAACTTGCATAACCACCATGCAACATACAAAAAGCAATTATTCTATTTTTGAGATGAAGAAAATAAGATTATGTTTGGTTATGGAAATTGCTTAAAGTTATAGAATCAAAGTTAGAATCCATTTTGCATGGGTTCAACTACAAGACTGTTCATTCTTAATTGCTAACAGTGAGACATGCAACTCTTTACATTTCCTCTAATTCAACCCATCGTAGTTATACATGCAATGATGATTCAGATTTTCACCTCCTGGAGAAAGCTCACTAGTATTCTTGCAAAAAAAAATCATAAAAGACTGACAAAAAGCACATATATGATCTATTCAAAGAAGAATAAAATACCAAGTGATATAAAAAAGCAATAACTCTAAAAATTGGTAATTGAAAATAGACTTGTGATGATATGATATGTAAAGTAAAACACAATTTGTGCTTGGAGTTTTTGGAATCTTTGGAAGCAGAGCAGGCTTATTTTTAACGTAAGGTAGCTATTATCTGTCTGCCAGACTTGGCCAGTGGCTTCTCTTGAGGTAGGAAGGGTTTATTTTCAACCTTCTTGGTCACAGATTCTTCTTTTACCCTCCCAGGGCTGGTGAATCAAAGAATGATGTATCCCCTGTATACTTTGAAGCATGAGGAATCTACA
This sequence comes from Condylura cristata, assembly GCF_000260355.1. Lineage (NCBI taxonomy): Eukaryota > Metazoa > Chordata > Mammalia > Eulipotyphla > Talpidae > Condylura > Condylura cristata. The sequence continues at coordinate 27,011,675 of NW_004567108.1, read as the reverse complement.
CTATTCCATAGGTATAAGAATCGATGTTTACGGCCCTCCCTGGTGGCGCAGCGGGTTAAAGCACAGCACTGAGAAGCTAAAGCCACTAACGCATGAGTTTGATTCCCGCTTGCTCCGGAGGAGATCACATGGTGTGGCAGACCTCTCCTGACCCGCCCGCTGCTCCCCTCAGCAGTGTACTTCCTCAATCTTCCTGTTCTGCTCCCCACTCTGTCTCTGGTGAAGCCTTTCGCTGCCCCTGCACCTCTGGCCTGTACCCCAGTTCTGTATGCACAAATAAATAAGTCTTTAAAAAAAAAAAAAGAATCGATGTTTCCAACTATGGGCAGATTCCTCAACATAAATATATCCTCTCTAATAAATATTAATTACAGGTAGATTGGGGAAATCAGACCCATTCTTCACTCTTTGTTTTCAAATCACAGTCCTTAAGAACTCAATCAAGAAATACCTTTATCTTGTTAATATTTTCTGTGTCAATGGTAAGTAGGCATCAAAATTTAAGTTTCTCTTTGAGAATTAATTGTGTAGCTGGGGTAGAAAGAAAGGGATAATAGTTAGTGGTGGCAATTTCTTTTAGGGAAAGCATGAAGAAAGTCTGACCCTTTTAGGTATTAAACTGTGAAGAACAGAATGAGAATCTAGGTGCAAGCCTAAGAGGATGAAGGGTATTTAGATATGTTGGGGAGAAAGCTAAAACCAAAGGCCTTACCTTAGTTGGGAGCACTAGGAAAGAATGGCTTTGCAGCAATTTCATCACCATTAAGAGTTACTAAAGCATAATAGTAGTAACGAACAGAGAAAGAACTTAAGATGGTACTCTCAAGTTGCCTTTCTAAGTGATATGAAGGGAAGCTGGAAGCTTCCTTATGCCTTCAGGCAGAAATAAAAGGTATCCGAGAATTCATGGGGGAACATTAACACGTTGATAGCACGGGAAAGGCAGACAATAAATGGGAGTCTCAAGGTGACCTTAGTCATAATGCTTAGTCATTTGGAGCTTAGAAGGGACCCACAAGAAAGAGGAGGAGTATTCCACATTTGTATGAAATCCAGGTCATGAAAACAAACCAGGAGGTATATCAGTTGTGAATTACAACAGCAGGAAATCAGGACAATTACACAACCAACCAGCCACCCTTCAGTCACCCCTCAGTGAGGGCAACACATTACCCTGGAGTCAAGATCAACACAAGATCAAAGTCTCTCCTTTTGTATTTCATATTCTGATATCATCAATATTTTCCTGAACTCTATAATCTTGGGAAATTAGAGAGTGAAAAAGAAAAGTGGTCTGTGATCAAAAACCAGCTATTTGAAAGAGTCTAAAGTATTAGAAACTCGGGCCCTCCTGGTGGCATAGTGGGTTAAAGTACAGCAAGCTAGCTTCAGTGTAAGTTCAATCTCTGCCCTGGAGGTGACCCACATGGCTGACAGACCTCTTCTGCCTAGCCTGCTGCTCCCCTCAACAGTGTACTTCGTCAATCTTCCTGTTCTGTACCTCACTCTGTCTCTGGTGAATCCTCTCACCCCCCCATACCTCTGGCCTGTACCCCAGTTCTGTGTGAATAAATAAATCTTTAAAAAAATAAAATAAATAAATAAAGTATCAGAAACTTTATGCATACTTAGATCAGTTGTGAAACATACTAGTGTTCAAGGTCATACCAGTTATAAAGAAGTGTTGTTTTCTTTGGGTACTCACAGAGTAGGAATACATTTGTTGAATAAATGTTAAAACCACTACAGAAACAATGCATAGTTGAGACTCAAAAGAAAGAAGTACATAATTAATCTCCTTTTTAAATATTTCCTCCTATTTCTATAGTTTTATTTTCCTACAAACCCCCCCCCCATCTTGGTTATCTGACTTTGAAATTAGATAACAGAGAAATCAAAACAACACAGTAGTCCTTGAGAGGACTACTAAGTATTTATTCTGGTATGCTCTCAACTTACTTGAATACTAAAGCAAAGAGATTACATCTTCCTGTCCCTTATTAATAGGGAGATCATATGAATGCACTTCAAATAGGGTTGAGAGCAAGAGTTTTTAAAAAATGCTTGCCAAGCATTTTGCAAATGTTATACAATATAAATAATTCTCTATTTTTCCGACTGTTCCCAAAAGAGAATCAAGGCCTTGTCCTACTCTCCAGAGGTCAAGCCAGAGTTAGGAAAGGAACTCCCTTCTGTTCTGTTACATTTCCTAGTACCTATTGACCGAACCAGATGTTGGCAGGTATAAAATCTGAGACAGCTGGTTATCCAACCCCTTAGGACCAAATGCTCCAAAAAATCACTTTTTTTTCAGCACACATCCTGATTCAGAATCTCTAAGCTAATTATCAGGGTTGTGATTCTCAACCTAATCATTTCTACTATGCCTCCAGAGTAAGAGAGAATATCAAAATTAACACTTAGTATGCGGAATTGTACATAGACAATATGCAGATGGTTCGTGCAGCTTTAAACAATTAAGAAAACTTCCATTTCTGTTTATGTGCCTCTTAGGTTTATAAAATCATCAAAAACTATTTACTGAGCTTCTGTTGCATACATTATAATATATACCATTTCCTACCCCTTATTAAATTCAGGACTTACAAAAAATGTATGATCATGCAAACAAGCAAACACGCATTCAACATTAAACAGCAAATATACAAAAATCTCACACATGCTTCAGTTCAAGAATTTGGCAAAAGATTTTGTGACTGATGATGAGATATAGGTCATATAATATTTTCAGGTCATATAAATTGTTTTGCCTTTCCAGAAAGACTAAAGTAAAGATCAAATAGTGCAAGGAAGAATGAGAAAGGTGTGGTTTGCTAGAGAGGAGTATGGAATTATACTGACCATAGAAGAAAGTATATTGCAAAAGCACAGAGAGAAGGGACAGAAGAAAAAAAACTCCGACAGTTGTTGAAATTTTGCTTAATGCTAGGGTGATATGTATAAACCTTGTGCATCCATTTTATATCCCATTATCACAGATGTATGTAGACATCACGTTGGACAAAGCAGTGTGATATGTAAGGGTAGGAAAAGATTCTTTAGGGTCAAATCTGGCTTCTGCCTACACCAGTTTCATAATTTCTAGTACGCATGCTTAGTTGTTTTTTTTTTTCCCCCTGGCAAAATGAGAATGACAGTAGCTATGAAGGATTATTACCAAATAAAACACACATTAAAGAAACATAACACCCACCTATTGAACAGGTGTTAGAATTAAGAGATGACACATTTAATGTTGATAATTCAATATCTTCCTCAAACATGTAACTTAATTATTGATATTGCTTTGTTGGTATTTATAAATGAATTTCCAGAAATGATCTTGGAAAAATATGAATGCCAATTCTACTTATCTCATTGTTACAGGTTATCTAATATTGGTAGTTTATTCATAAAAATTAGAAGCTTGCTCATTTAATTCTTTAAGTACATAATTCATTTATAAATAAGCCTAGCAAAATGCAATAGAGCAAGATTGTTTAAGGATTAAATATCATGCAGGTAAAATCTTTACCATAGTTCCTGACACATATACGTGCTCTACATGAGTTGCTCTGATCATCAGCACGTCAAAATCATTGAAGTTAACATGATTAATTATTTGGCAAGAAAAATTGGGACATAGATAAAGGATCTGACATGAGGAGAGAAATGAAAGAAATACTCAATACAAACCAAAGAGAGAGACAAAAGGAAATTTTAAGAGGGATAGTTTTTTGTCTCTGTCTACTTTTATAAAACAGGAAGAAGTGGGATTGAACCTTAAGTAGGAGAAAGACAAAAACTGTAACTGATCCAAGAAGGAATTATGAGTATTCCTCATTGTGGGCACCCAGCGCTGTGCCCAGTATTTCACAAACACCAGCTCTTACAATCCCACAGCAACCTGTGCTACGGTTATCACCCTGAATTTTTAAAAATATTTTTGCTGGAGAGGGGGAACATATTGTTAAAAAATCTCTAGACTAGTAGGGGACTCGTAGTGGAACCTAGTCTTAGTTTTTGTTCTTATCCAAGATGACGTTGCAAACTTTGAAGGAAGGACTTGAGAGAAGCAGGCAGAAACAAAAGAGAAAAGGGTTTGTGAGACTGTTTTTAACTTAGCAGCTATATCTTTGTATAATTCTCTCACTAGAGAAAGACAGAAGTACTCTTCTTCAGTTTTTATTATTAATATTAAACACCTTTTACAAATATTTTTCTGGAAATCTCACTGTTTAAAATTCTACTCATGGCCCTCCCTGGTGGCACAGCTGGTTAAAATATAGCACTGAGAAGCTAAAGCCACTTCAGCATGAGTTCAATCCCCTGCCCCGGAGGTGACCCACATGGCATGGTAGACCTCTCCTGACCCTCCTGCTGTTCCCCTCAGCAGTGTACTTCACCTCTCTGCCTGTTCTGCTCCCCATTCTGTCTCTGATGAATCCTTTTACCACCCCTGCACCTCTGGCTTGTACCTCAGTTCTGTATGCATAAGTAAATAAATCTTTAAAGAAAAAAAAAATCCTACTCATGCTGTGATTCTATAACAGTATTTTACAGAGTCTACTCTAAATAATCCCCAGTCAAAAAAGGAAGTTAGATTAACTTTCAAAGATTAAGCCCAGTCAACAGAGTAAATAAATAAATTAGTAAGATGTAAAGAAATGTGTATATATATACGTGTGTGTGTATACTGCATGAATGTACAGACATGTACAATATATAGTAATAAGTATTTGAGACAGAAAATCAAACACAAAACTAAACTATTTATAATCATAAGATACTTTCTCATCTCCCCAGAATTTTTCAATTTTTTTTCCTCAACAGATGTCAAAGTTTAAAAACACCAATAGCTGGGAAAACCATGGCATCTGAATGCTGAACAGAAGTATATTACAATGTTGAGAGGACCCACAACCAAAAAATAACAAATCATTTGAATACTTATATTTTGGTGATTATTAAATCAACTATAACTAACTTTTTTTTAAATGATATATTTAGATATGTATACAAGAACTGGGACATATGTGAGGTGGGTGAGAAGATTCACCAGACAGTGTGGGGATCAGAAGAGGTGGATTCACTGAAGTACACTGCTGAGGAGAGCAGCGGGTTGCGCACCATGTGGGTCACCTCCCTCGCCTGGGACTGCTGCAGGAATAGCTTCCTAGAGCTGAACTTTAACCCCTTGCACCACCAGGGAGGCCCAACTAACTTTTTTTTTTTTAAAGATTTATTTACTTATGCATACAGAACTGGGGTACAGGCCAGAGATGCGGAGGGTGAGAGGCTTCACCAGAGACAGAGTGGGGAGCAGAACAGGCAGATCTACGAAGTACACTGCTGAGGGGAGCAGCGGGCGGGTCAGGAGAGGTCTGCCGCGCCATGTGGTCACCTCCGGGGCAGGCGGGAATCGAACTCATGCAGAAGTGGCTTTAGCTTCTTAGTGCAGTGCTTTAACCCGCTGCGCCACCAGGGAGGGCCCCCAACTACCTTTTAAATAAATTGATTCCTCATTAGAAAAATTCTTGGCAAGGCAAATGTAAATGCATGAACCAAGCAGCATTTTTTTTCTTCAGTTGTTTTTAAGTTCCAAGTACCAGAACTTACTGGTACTAAGTACCAGTAACTATAGATCACATATTACAGATTCAGTTAAATTAAAAGTAAGTCAGGTAGGACACACGATTACACCTCTCAACCATCCTCATTAAATTTCAGTTCAATGGGGAATGTTACTGCTTCTCTCAGATTATCTGTTACACTCATACTTTAGACCAATACCACTGATACACTGCAGCAAGTACTTGCAGAGCTAAGCAAATAGCTTAATGCTATCAAGAAGCAGTATATTTAATAGTTTCTATACAATTATTTCTTTGGTGTGAATGATCAGAGATTATTTCAAGGCAGAACCCAGGTGACTACTTGGCAAAAATCAACAGGCAAAGCTGAGGTCTGAAGTTTTCTCTAGGGACTTCTCTAGAAAACTGTTCCTTATAGCAACTTCAGCTATCTAATTTTTCAAATCTTGCTGGAATAACAAGTGGTAAATTAGTAGATCTGTCACATGAATGTTATTTGCAATTTACTTATATAGTACACCCTTACTTCACATTCAAGTTTTGTCTTGATGTAATTTACTTAACAAGCAAGTATTTATCACACTTACTGCTAGAAAACATTAATTACTTTTGATCCCAGTGAAACTAAAACATGCTTATTTTAAGAAAATTTGACCAGATTAAAACACAATAACTAATATTACACTAGCAATTCCTTAATATTGATACTTGTATTCTCAGGAATCCTACAAACAGAAGTTTGAGGCAAAATGTACCTATTATGTTACAATAAATCAGAAAAATCCAGAAGAAACTGAACAGTGCAATGAAAATATGTTCAATAGTTACACAATTTTTTAAGATTTATTTATTTATGCATACAGAACTGGGGTACAGGCCAGAGGTGCAGGGGTGGTGAGAGGATTCACCAGAGACAGAGTGGGAAGCACAACAGGCTGACTGATTGAAATACACTGCTGAGGGGAGCAGAAGGCGGGTCAGGAGAGGTCTCCCACGCCATGTGGGTCACCTCCTGGGCAGGTATCAAACTCATGCTGAAGTGTCTTTAGCTTCTTACTGCTGTGCTTCAACCCACTGAGCCACCAGGGAGGGCCCAGTTATACATTTTTAAAGTTGAAGAGGTTAAAATATTGAGTACAGCATCATTATGTTGTTAGTGTGACCTAGGTCCCAATAAGGTGGTGTAACACCTTGCTCTTTGTTTAATAATACATAACCATGAGACCTCTAATTTCTGGATCTAAATTGTATGTCTCATCTTCAAGACTCACTGCTAAAGATGAAAAGTTAAAAGTTATTTTGCAGTTAGAATGTTCTGAACAAAGATTGTAACACTGAGTAGCATTTAATTATATCATCTAAAAGTTATCAGGATATCCAACATCTATTTCATGGATAAATGATTGGATGTTCAGCAAAACTGTATTTTAAGTCATTTACCTTTCACAAAATTAGTTACTCCATTCAGCAATTTAAAAAATAAAGAGGGTGGATGATTTTCTTCACTTTTCCACCTACTAAACACACAAGGTAAAGTAGGATGCTAGAAATGGGAACTGTTTTCCATGTCCTCTCAGCCATCACAGTTCAAGTACATCTCTCATAATATGAACATCCATCATGTTGTGTCTAATTCTAGGATTTAACAGTATACATTTCAGTTCAGTGTGCCCTATAAACAAAATAAACTAGTCATCTGTTTCTCAAATAGTGCAAAGAGCAAATTTTTAATGCTGAGATGAAAATATTGATATTTTGGGATTCACCAAGACAATATGGTATGTCCATTTCCCAGCTAATAACTGCCTAGAGGAATTTCTGAGTCATTTGGACACCATAACTTCTGCCCTACTTGTTTATTTAAGAACCACCCACACCCACACACACCCACACATACACACACACAAACATGAAGTTACCACTGTACTTAAATTCACTTCAGCAACCTCTTATCACATGGTCACCCTAGTTCTCTCAGTAGTGATAGTAAACACTAGCATTTTACCCCAGTGCACAATAGATTCTATTTGCATATTTATATATTACATGGAAGCATCTCCTACCCACAGTGCATTGAATACTCATAATGCAGCTTGATTTGTATATGTAAAGCCTAATAAATGTAAATAAATCTCATAGCACAATTCACAAAGAAGTACAGTATAACCATAATATAATTTAATATTTGACTCATATTACAACACAGTCCAAAAAGTTAGTGCTATTTGTTGAAAATGCCCAGCAAATTTTACTCCATTATGCTGAAGAAACTTGAACAGATCAGTTTGGGTTGCTTGTTTGCCAGAAGATTCTCCAGAACAGAAAACAGTGGAAAATTCAATGAGAATTCTTCTTAGAAAGACCCAACTTATCTTTAGGTCATTGTGAACTCAGAAATAACCCCATATTTTACTAAAAACATAATTTTAAAATATTCAATGAGTCCCCACTAGTAGAGGAATTATGTTGATTATTATAGAAAACAAGAATTTTTACAAAAATTCTAACTATCTACTTGCAACCAAAGTCATATCCACCTGAAACATGTCAATTTAAGGTTAATAATAAGGTTATTTCAATAGCCTAAGGAAAGGGTAATGAGAGTCTAAGTAAAACACTAAACTGGAGGTGATGACATGCTTTGAGAGATACCTGAAAAAGAAATTAATCTTAGTCAATAACTACATTTGGAGTAGGAGAGAGGCATCAATATTGACTCAATACTAGATGATGATGACATTGACAAAGAGTACAGGAATAAGAAAAAGTTTAGGTTAAAATAGAATTTTTTTTACTCTTTTTTTTTTTAATATAAGGATATATGCAACTTTTAAAATGCTGTATTTTGGAAGAAACTGTCCTGATCATCTATTTATAGTGATTTAGTAGAATTTTCTGATATGTAAACCACTATCATTATGATGATCATTCAATCAGTGGTTATGAATGAACTATTCATTATGAGTAACGACAGTATAGAAAATTGAATTTAATGGTGTCAACATTTAGCAGCAGACAGCATGAATAAGAAAAAAAGAATTGTGGGATAGGAAACTTGTGAATTCAAAGAAAAAGATTATTTTATAAATAAAGATTATTAACTTTTGACTGTTACTAGGTTTATGTCAAAGAAGAGTAGAGCTGAATTATACTACCATTTGTTTGAGCTGTTAGGTCATTTGTACCTTACGGCAGGGAAGAAAATATGAGGAATGAAACTGGATTTTATACTAACAAGAAGGAAGTGATGATTAAAAATGGAGTTAGAAGTATAGACAAGAAGAAAGGAGAGAAATCAGATGGTCAGAACAATGAGGTAAGAAATACATTTTTCAAGGTATGAGACAGCCTTCCAAAAAGGGATGATAAAGAATAATACATGCTTTTAGACAATCCAAATTATATTATTTTCAACTCTTCACCTCTGCTATTCCATCCAATCTCTCTCACATCCTCCTCCTTCACCGGAGGCACACTTTTCTGGTGAAAGCCAAACTAAGTTCACCAGGTTATGTGTATCACTGACATATTTACACAGGACATCAAGCAGGTCAAATTATCATTCATACCTTGTTAAGAGTCATCTTCATGCTTAATCTAGAATAAAAGTGGGCACCAGGATGCAGAAACTTCTTAGCTTTAGCAGAGAATATAAACTCCAATTCTAGCACAACAGCTAGCTCTGTCTTGGAATATTGTTGAAAAGAAGTGATGCTAAATTGTGTATCTAGACCATATAAACCTAGACTAAACTCTGAACATGAATAATTGGTGGTAAGAATTAGTAAGGAAGAGAAATGTAAAAGTTCATTTCTTATTTATCTTTGGGTAACTGAAGCCTAACACACCTAGTATGGAGTTTCAATTACTGGTTGTTGAAATAAACACAATTTTCTAAACATTTATGTATCACAAAACATATCACAGTGATCAGAGCATAAGACTATGACACACAAGCTTGGGTTTCAGATATGCTCTGGAACTTTTTGATAAGTCATGCCTCTGGTCGTTTTCTCATTTGTATTCCTCTTTTGCCAACTTCACAGATTTCTTTCAAGGGTAACAGATGGGAAAAAAATGTATGTGAAAGTACATGGTATATTGTAAATACTACACAAATATTAGGCTACATTTTATTACTACTATTAATATACTATTGAAGATAATGAAATGTTGACATATCATATGCAGTTTTCCCCTCTAAGTTGACTTAGTTACAGGGTTATTTTATGTTATTCTTATTTACCCCTGTTTATCTAATCCCTGTTTGAAATCTGCTAAACTATTTGCCTATTTATCAAGGTGGCCCTAATTTGGAAGAAGGAAACTAATGGCATTGGAAAATTACACGAAAGGAGTCACCCATGTACTGTGATAGATCATAAATATGGATGACTAGAAAGTAAGATGCTTCGCTTAAGATGCAAATTAGCAGGGAATGAGATGCAGTGAGTTGTGCACCAGAGATTCAAATCCTGATGGAGAAGTCCCTGTAGGGTCACCAGACAAAAAGCAGGTTTCTGCTGTCACTCCCCAGTGAGGCTGTAGACATTTCCTCGGCCTGTCATGCCACACTAATTGAACAGGATACTAATAGGAGAGAAAGTGTGCCAGCCACATCCCTGAGTTCAGAGCCGCCGAGTCAGTCTAGAAAGGCGCCCCATGCAAGAAGCACGCGGGCATAGAACTACAATCCAGAAATCTGCAGCCAGGCCAACCCCGGCAGCAGAGTGACTGAGAAAATGAAAAAGGCAGAAAGAAACAGAAGCTGTGCACAGAATGCAAATAGTCATAATGGGGATAGATAGTTCTCAAGGGAACTGTAGTGCTCTGCAATCCAAACTTTCCTCCCTGCCCTCCTGTCACTTTTGTGAAGTATCCCCCAAGCCCTCCACCCCCACTCTCAGATAATATATCAAATGACAGAGGCTTAGGGTTCATTTATTCATGCAGACATGGTGGAAATGTATAAGAAAGCATTCTTTATTATAGCAAATAGCAGAGATGGGGGGAAAAAAAGAGAAAAGTCAAACAGAAAGAGGGAGTTCATTTTGCAATATAAAACCACCAAATATCTGCCAAAAGTTCCTCAACAGTAACAGTCCCCGGAGAAAAAGTTCTGGTTTTATATATAGTCAAATTGTGTTCTTTATATTGCTCTGTTCTCCCCCATACCTTCTTTCCACTGCCTGTGCTATGAGTCTATTCTGAAGAATGAATGCTACAATCCAAAGTGGCCATGTTCTTTGAAATGTGTTGGTAAGTAGAAAAGAGAAGGTGAGGAGGAATGAGAAATGGGGGTGGGGGAGTGAGAGCAGGAAGTAGGAGGGGATGAAAGGAAATAAGAGAGCCAGGGTTTTCTTGCCATGCCTCCAATCACCTACACACCTTTCACAATTCTAAAGCACATGCCAGGCCACATCAATCAAGACTTCTGACATGGGAACACCAGGCTGATTAACAGGCAACTCTCAAATCTCCTAGGTGACCCTCTTCCCAGCAGCCTTAACTGAACTTCAAATTTCTCAAGAAAACAGGTCAGTGATACTTTCTGTTTCTGGTTATAAGATGAAGTCCCAAAAGAAAAGGTCTCTCTCGAAAACACAGAAATCTAGGACTTAAAGGGGCAAGAAAGAGAAATAAACAAGAACACATTTAGAGCTTCCTCTTTAGAGTAAATCAGATTTCCCAAACATCTTGAGTATCTTTTGAGAGGAAAATTAAGATCGAGAAAATTTGTAATTTGCCCAAATCAAGTTGAACACAAATAGATTCAAAGTACTTCAAATCCAATAGCCCAATCACTTTCTTACATATGATATTTATCCATTCAGTAATCCTTATTAAGCTTCAACTATCAGTCTCAATATCATGACAGCTACAACTTAGGTTGGGGTGAAGCAAAGCGAGTTTGTGCTGGTGAGGCTGCACATTAAACCAAGATGCTGTTGTAATATCATATGCAAGATTACCCAGAGTCCACAAGAAATAAACTTAGATCACTGTGTAAGCAGCAACCATCAATACCTATGGAAGACATGCCAAAAAGGGGTAGGTGGTAGTAACATAACAGCTAACATGTATTGAACTCTTCCTATTTGTCAGCTACTACATAATATCTCATTTAATTCTTACCCTAGTACTACAAGATCGTTATCATAAGCCTAAAGAGATGCAATGATTTGCCCATGACCACACAAGGAATGAAATAGTAAGAACAGGCAGGTTTCAACTCAGGTGCTTGATGTCTTGTCTTTATTAAACCAGTATTAACCCCAGCACCAACCTTGCCCACCATCCTCACCCCTCAATACTGATGCTTCCACAAATCTGAAAATTATGATGTGGTTTTCCCATTCTCTCTCCTCAAAGACTTTCATTCTTTGAAACTTCTTTTGTCTTCAAGTATTTCTTCTTCCTTTTCATCATTTGCCTTGATTGTCCCTCTCCCTCCACATCTGAACCTCTATCTTTCTCCTTCAATCTAACTAAATGCAAATTTCAAATCTGTCTCAACTAACTTGCTAAAATGGAGTTACCATTTTATATCCCATTTTTATTTAAAGTACATTGACAGTATGGAAGTAGGAGATGCTCTTTTATTTATTCATGTCATTTCTCCAACAAAAGATATCAAACTTAAGTTTCTTTCCATGTCTCTGTGGTTCTTGAGTAATATAGTTTTTTGAATCAAGACCTACTGGTAAGTCAGAAGGCTTCATATGACCCCCAGAGCGGTGGGCTGGCTGTGTTTTTCCCAAAATTTGAACGTTGAAAAAGTAATCCGATGTGACTGCATTGGAGCAAGGGCCTCTAGGCGGTAATTAAGGTTACATGAAGTCATAAAGATCCAGCCTTTATCCAATAAAACTGATGTTCTATATAAGAGGAAGAGCAGCCAGAGAGCTGTCTCTGCGAGGACACACAGTGAAAGTAGCCATCTGCTAGCAGAATGAGTGCTGTCATCAAGTCCTGAGTCAGTTGGTACCTTGACCTTGGACTTCTCAACCTCCAGAACAATGAGAAATACATTTCTGTCGTTTACATCCCCCAACCTATAGTATCAGTTATGATAGTCCAAGCTGGCTAATACCATTGGTTTTACAAGTATGACTAGGTGAAACTTTCAAAGCTTAAAATGTCAGCAAATGTGACTTCAAGTTAAGCATCCATATCATTACTGAACAGTTTTGAACTTATTGAGCCTGATGAAAATGTTTCCTGGTAAAGCAAAAAAAAAACATGTTCCTTAACTGCTTATATTTTAAAACATCCATCATCTTAGTCAGGACCAAGATTTACTTGGTCGTTTAGGATAAAAACCATTTTATCCTAAGAGATTTGGACAGATGTGACCTGGATCCTTTTTATGAAAATAGGAAGATAGGAGAGAGATGCCCACAGATTTATTTATGTAAGGGTTTGAAATTTGGCGACATTTTCCTCTGAGTTGCTTCATTCAGTGTCCAATAGATGACCCTGCTCCCAATTCCATTCACATCATATGAAAGAGAAATAAACCACTCACCCAGCTATCAGCTTCAGAAACTAGGAACAACCTAATACAAGAAAAATACTCCTTTTTAGAGTTTCTTTATTTTCCATGCTAACAGCAGTGTGAAACCACTGCTGTGCAGCTCCTCACTGGGGTGGTTGAAACATCAAACAGCTTTAGGAAAATATCAGTGGTTTTAATTATTTCTCCACTGGGAATCTTTAGCTTCATTGAAAAGGGTATGTTAGTTATTTGATGGCCAAATGGCAATCTAAAAGGAAAACGATGCAGCAATAGCCCCTTCTAGGTTTCAAGTATCTTCAGAAAATATGATTGGATGACTTGTGGAATGACCTCCAGTGATGGCAACTTACTGTGAATCCTTCCTCTTCTTCCTGTGAGATACATGGAGAAATTCACAAAGAGGAGGCCTGGGAGCCGATCCTGACTCAGATATGTTTTTTTCTGATTCAGCCATAACTTTGCTTGGAAACCTGTACGTCATGGCCTTGGCAAGCCCCCAACCTCCCTCCTCTGCAGTCTGCTATTTTTCCTCTAGCTTATCCAAAATAGCAGGGCAGAGATTTAGTACAGTTGGTATGCTGGTGTTTCTAGGCCAAAGCGTTGTCAAGTTTCGTTCTGTGGGCAAGCAGAGGTTTGTGCAGACTGGAAAGAACAAAAGGAAAGGTGGTTCTGGCATCCTGGTTTTGTTTCCTGGAAGACTGATCCACTTTCCTCCTCTGCTTTCCCTCCTCCAAGGAAGACCATAATAGAAAAGCTTTCCTGGTCTTAACTTTCCCTTGCAACTTCTGCCATCCCTGAAAAATTCCTTATTCCATTCTTAAACCCACCCAAGTGCTTTAAATTCTAACAATCATCAGTAACATACTGAAACATTTATACCTAGAATCCTACACAGGCAAGCCTAGCATGAGAACTCCTTTGTGGAGAATTTTCTAGTATATTATTTCCAGGTATACCACTTCAAAATGCAAAGTTCAATATTTGGGAGGGAAAATGTAAGAGATAAACAGATTTCACCCTAGTGAAAAAAGAAGAAATAGATTGGCTAAGTTTTAGCCATTCAGACTAGAATCCTGTTTACTTTGTCATACAATTTTATACCTTTAGTTCCCAATTTTGGAGAAATAATCACTGCCCACTCCAATTTTCCTTTATCTTCTCTTCTGTATTCAATGTAGCCCAATAAAGTAAGAGAACATCCCATCCTTTCCCATCTGTGACTTTCTCCCTGGTAAATTGCTACTCGTTTGAAGCCCCTCAATTATACCAGGGCTGTTCCATAAGGCTGGGTGGCATAATAAGATGCAAGTATTCCATCCAGGTTTCACATTTTGAGTACCCAATTTTAGATCAAGCATAGGTCTCTGACATGGAGAAAATTGGCAGGAACAAAATTACAGATTACACTCAGGAAATCTTCTCCACTTAGAATCCCTGACCTCTTCCTGCAGCCAGAGTGTCTTCACTCCAAGACTCTCTGCTGTTATTTTTTCCTGGTAAGGGCAGGATTGTAACCCTTAGATGCCCTAAGCTCCATAAAGGTCCCTTGCTCCCCAACACAACGCATAATTAGAAACAAAACAAATGTATAAGTATGAATGATTGTTTTATAGTTTTCAAAATTACATCAAATTCATATGCATGCAAAAATGAAATTAGGTTCTGTCTAGATCCACTAATGTATGGATATATGCACCTGTGTTTGCTTCGCTAGATCTTAAGCAGTGGGATCTCAAGCTTTGATGTATAATCTAGTCCTGACTATATTGGGTGTTATTTCGACTTTCCTGGTATATGAAACGACTGACCCTACCTGACATGGCTTATCCCTGTGGAGATGTTCCAGGGAAGCTGTGAGAAAAACATCAGAGAGGATCAAATACTAATGCTTTGTCCAGCTGCCAAAGTGGTAGCTCCCTAATAATAGGATGAAGACACCAGGAACACTAGGTGTTTACATTTATTTAAAAAACACAAGTTCTGAAAGAGAGCTTTTCTGGCAAAGTACACAAACATTTCTATTGAACCTTTCATCTACAGCACTTTTTAACCATTACCTCATTAATCTTCAAAGCAGCTACTAAGGCAGGCAGAACATTCGCCCTGCAATTTTAAGCCCCCCTCCACCTTGAAATGAGTGGAAAGGATGCTATGACAGCAGCACTCCCTGCTCCCAGTGGGACAGGACACCACACCGAGAAGGGAGGGAGTCTCCCAATGACATTCTCCAGCCCCAAGACTCCTGTTTGTTCCCATCTCCCCAACACCCGTAGTTATCTCTTTAGGCTTGC
Source organism: Condylura cristata (assembly GCF_000260355.1). Taxonomy (NCBI): domain Eukaryota; kingdom Metazoa; phylum Chordata; class Mammalia; order Eulipotyphla; family Talpidae; genus Condylura; species Condylura cristata. Next base: position 26,996,271 of record NW_004567108.1, on the reverse strand, counting down.
ATTCGATAGGCCAGTTTTCCATGATACCTTTGGTCCTTAGTCCCATACTTGTTCATCTTTCTAAAATCTCCATTCTTTGTCTGTATGCTGAACAGCACTGAGATAATATGAGAAACAACTTCGTGGTATCAAGTCAACAAGACCTACTGGAAACCTGTGTTTGTATTTTAACAGAGATCTTGTAAGGATGGTGTCCCCAGTAGACCTAATGAAAAGACAACACTTTAAGCAGAAGAATCGAGTGATCATCCTTAAATGACATTTAGAACACTACAGGTTTTACCTAGTCATTGGGTATGGCTAGTGAAGAAAGTAACTGGGCACGCTGGAATGAAACTTCACTACCACTCACTCTACTTTCTCATCTAAAAATGTACTTATTTATATATCTATATATATCTATGCATACATACACATAAGTATACATGGGCATATAGAGAGATAAAGATACTCTCTAGCTTTCTACTTCTGCAGTCTAACCTTCATCAATATAATATAAAGGTCCTCTGAACTTTTCTTAACTATTAATTTTTATATGTCAGTCTGCATTTTATTTCTTTTTAAAGATTTATTTATGTCCACATACAAGATCTGGGGTACATGCCAGAGATGTGAGGTGGAGGGGAAAGGGGGGGTGAGATATCCGACAGGGACAGAGCAGGGAACAGAACAGGTGTATCATCTGAAAAACACTGCTGAGGGGAGCAGTAGGCAGTCAGGAGTGGTCCTCTGTGCCATGTGGACCAGCTCCTTGGCTGGGGAGTGAATTCCCCAGTGGCTGAGGACAGCTTCAGAGTGCTTAGACTTAACCCCTTGGGTCACCAAGGAAGCCCTAGTCTGCATTTTAAATAACTGATGTCTTATTTAGTAGAGGGATATTTGGGCATCTTTAAGAAAACCAACTAGTCCAAAGCAATGCTGGAATGATTAAAGGCATCAGAAACATTACTCTATTATTGTTATAATCATGTAAAAGTATTAGAAAATCCAGACTTTTCCTGGTCATACAGTGGGTTAAAGCACAGCATTATGAAGCTCTCTGAAGCCACCATAGCATGAGTTCAATCCGCAGCCAGGGATCTGACCCAGATGGCGCAGCAGACCTCTCCTAACCAACCTGCTGCTCCCCTCAGCAGTGTACTTTATCAATCTGCCTGTTCTGCTCCCAACTCTGTCTCTGGTGAAGCCTCTCACCCACTACACCTCTGACCTGTATCCCAGTTCTGTAAGCATAAATAAATAAATGTCTTTTAAAAAAGTATTAGAAAAGTCCTAACTTTGAAAGACAAAAGAGTTATCCAATAATGTATATTGGTTTGTGTACACTTTCTTGTTAATCTTAAAGAGCACTAATTGCACATAAGTAAATACTTTTTATACCTGTTAAGATTCCTCAGTGCTACAATTTAATTTTTAGTCACCTGATCAGACAATATGATTTTGCTAAGGTAGATCTTGCTTCCTTGTATATTGAGGATAGCTGTTTTATTTAAATCCTTACTTATATCTCAGAAAGTACACTAGCAGGCAACATTTAATCTACAAAATGGCAACTCTTTTTTTTTGACATCCCAATTTATATACAAAGATATTGGCTAATCCAGAAAGATCCTCCAAGGGCCAGTTTGAGAGAAAGCAAATCTTTCATTTACTTGATAAATAAGAAAATGAAGGCCTATCCCCTCACCCCCCAAAAGTAGACTTCTGGGCAGAGTGAAATATAGGGTGAAAATAACTTATCAATAACTACTATAGTTTAAAATTGTACCTCTAAGATTTTATCCAAAAAGGGCTTCAGAGTTTATATTCAGATGAGTATATGTAAACTAGTACCCAGAACAGTGCCGGACTAAATACACCTAGAAGTTCTGCTGGGAAAAAAATGAGTAGTCAAACACTAGAATGTCAAATATTAATAATTTTTGAACTATTGTCCATTTAATGTTACCCAAACTTCAGCTGCCTTCCATTAGAGGAAATCATCAGCAATTGGCAATAGCTTAATTATATTTTAGGAGATACACAAAAACATAAAATCTATGCTCATAAAACATGAGCCAAAAAACATCTAACTGCCTAAGTATGGCCATTCTCAACTGCCCTCCATTTCCTTCTTAAGCGCCACTTAAATGTTCCCTTATTGCCAATTCTAGATATGTGTCTTAAATAAGTAATAAGATAATTAGTCCTGAAGTATACACACTCAATAGGCCACTGTTAAAATAATGCAGGACCTTGAGAAAAAAAGTAATGTATTATAAAAAGAAATCATGGGGCCCTCCCTGGTGGCTCAGTGGGTTAAGAAGCACTAAGAAGCTAAAGCCACTTCCACATGAGTTCGATTCCCGCCTGCCCCGGAGGTGACCACATGGCGTGGCAGACCTCTCCTGACCCGCCCACTGCTCCCCTCAGCAGTGTACTTCGTCAGTCTGCCTGTTCTGCTCCCCACTCTGTCTCTGGTGAAGCCTCTTGCCACTCCTAAGCCTCTGGCCTGTACCCCAGTTCTGTATGCACAAATAAATAAATCTTTAAAAAAATAAAAAAGAAATCATGGAAACCCAATGGAGAGTAAAATAAGTTGGCTGCAGGGTAGAACTTTATCAGATAAGTCTATTCTGTGATCTCCATGATTCCACTTCGGCATGGATATTTCTGGACAGTGTAAAGATTGTCATGGAGATCAGGGTTCTAACTGAAATACAAAACAAAGCAGCTATATGAGCCTGAGCATGTGGTAGCCTCCAGGCTGAGTTTTTGTTTTGTTTTCTTGTTCACTGTAGATACTGAATAAATATTTGACACAATTTCCCTCAGCTGTAAAAATGATCACCTCAAAAGTCCTTTCCAGGACCAGGCTACATTGATTTTAAGACTTAAGCTTTCACTAGCATGGAATCAGATATTAAGTAAATTTAAAAGTGGAAAAAGTTGAGGATTCAGCTGCTTTTTGACATTTCTCATTAACTACTTCAAAACACTAGATCCAACCCAGAATCAAAATGGGTGTTTCTAATGTTTAAATTCTCTATGTCCCCTAATGTGTAATCTCACACTGACAATCAGAATAATTTACATTTTACAATAATCACATAAGCTCTGTTTCTTAGGGGTAAGTTCTCATGTGAAAACCAGTTTTGGAGGCCTTGATATTGTCCACAAATCAACAGGATAGGGTGGGACAGATTGTGTCTTAAACTCAGGTCTCTCTCCACCCAGAGATCACACTTCACCAGCATCTCTAAAGCAATTCAAACCTTCAAGTAGTCCAGTAAACCCATGGAAAGGAAGCTAACCAGGACCAGCCACCATCCAGAACAATTTAGACCACCCATTCCACTCCTGTTCTCCTGCATCAGCTACTATACTGTGAGAATTCAGAGGTGAACAAGATATAAGCTTCGCGAGTTCATAGTCTAGAAGGGCATATAGAGAAGTGAAGGGAGAAATCTAAACTGTAAGATATGTACTTGGCAGAGAAAAAGAAAGGTTGCATAATAGTACATAGAAGAGACATATTGCCGTCTTGAGAGGCAAAAGATCTAAGAATAGACCCAGAGAACCACTGGACCAAAATAAAATGATAAGACCTTGGGGAAGAGTAATCCATTGCTAAAACATATAGTCTAACATTGACCAGCACCAATGTAGCAACAGATGACAGAGCAGCATTTCCCTACTAGATCATGTCCTCCAGACCAGACCTGCAGAGTCCCACTGTGAGAAATAAAAGTGTGCATATTTCTAGACTTCACCCTAGTCTGATTGAATCATAATCTTGGGGGAGTGGTCCAGATTTTTAAATTCTAAATATTTGCTAGTGATTCTAATGAGATCAGAGTTTTAAGAAACACTTCAATGCCTAGCAACTCCTTCATGACAGTGAATATCAATGTCCAGGAGGTGATAGAATGGAATACTACTCATTTACGATAAAGGTTGAACATCTGCCATTTGCAACAACATGGAGAGAACTGGAAAGGATATTATTAAGCAAAATAAGATAAGAGAAAGACACATGCAGGATGGTTTCACTTCTATGTAGAACATAAGAAAACATAACAAAGAGTCTGTCAAAACCAAAACAATGACACATGTTTAACATCTGACTGCAAAATTTAGGCAACCAGAGGGGGAGGATGGTGAAGCGGGAGTCGGGGAGAGAAAGGGACACTAATGGTGGGCAAGGGTGTTAAAAAAACATACTTGTAGAGGTGTGTACCTATAACCCCCAGAGCAGATATAAAGATGTAAACCTTACCTCAATAAATATGACCTGAGAAAAAGGAACAAAATTAAAAAGTAAAATATTTTACACCATTAAAAATAAGTGTACAGCACCTTTTTAAAGTAGCTTTTTGTAGGGAAACAGTGTATGAGCACTGGGGTCAGAAAGACCTGATTTAATCTTACTTTGCATTGACTAATTTGTGTAAACTTCTGCAAGTTGTTTATCTCTGAAAGAATGAATAGTATCTAGCTCTCTAGTTGATTAAAATGCTTTAGAGATTGAGATAATTTTAGGTAAAGCCTTTAGAAAAGCTCACGTTAATTGTTAACATTCTTGCTGCTATTGTTATTCAGCCCACCATAATCTATATGTACTGTGTGTGTTGGCATCCATGGGAATAATCTGTGTCTTACTGGACTGTGTCTCTATGTAATATAATATAATATATTATATTATATTATAAAATATAATAATATAATATAATATGCCCCCACAGATTACCTTCAGAAAACCCCAAGGAAGTTGCTTACCCTGAACACCAAGTGTAGTCTGGTATAGTGTCGTATCTGTCATGTTCGTCCTCTCTGTAAGGAAAACGAAGTAACTCAGGCTCATACTCACCTCCCACTGCCAGTCTCTACAGCCACCACCTGTGGCCTTGTTTTTCTTCTAGGTTTTGTTGCCCATACTTGATAACATTTTATTGCAAAAAGCCCTTGGAGCACGAATATGGAGCAAGAGAGCCTCTGATTACAGACACCCGGGCTGATAAGCCAGAGAGCATAAGGCATGCACCTGTAAGTATGGAGGCTGGGGAGAGAGCATTAGGAGAGGAGAAGCCAGAGAAAGAGAATAGAGATGGTGGAGATTGTGGGAGCTGGGAAGTTCAGTTGCTGCCAGCCTCCCACCTTCCTCCGCTTCCTGCCTGCTGGTCAGCCGGTATCCAGTTGCCTGCTTCACTTTTAAATTCCTATCAGTTCTAACAAGGTTCCAAGATTCTTTTCCATCTGCTCAAATCAACAGTGAACCTGACTGGTCTGATATGGTTCACCCTACCCTCTCTTACCTGGTGTCCTGAGTTATGAAAAGGGCCATGACTTCAGAAGATCACTGTCACTCCTGCTGGAAGGAATACTCATGTCTGAGTCTGGAATACTGTTTTCTGGTGCTCTTCAAAGCCTCAGTGATGTCACACTCCATTACCAGGAGCACAGCAATTGAATATCAACTATCCAGAGTACCTCATTAGAACGTTTTCAGCTAGTATGTGCAGCCCATCCCCACTCCCCTCAGAGTTTAAATAAAGTTCCATGCACTGAGCCACAATAACTATTTCTGAAAGAAACCCAAGGTTATCTTCATGCCCATCCTTTTCCAAGCTTCTTTCAACATCTCATATCAACATGCCAATAAACCCTGATAAAAGTGATTACTAGAAAACAGAATGTGGTGGTTAAGAGTGAGGGTTTGAATCATCATGCTAGAATTTCAGGGAGAAATGATAGCCCCTCTGTGAGTCAGCTTTATTCTCTTCATTCAGTAATAGAAATTATATCTCACAGAAACTTGAAAGGTCTAAATAAGTGAAGATTCTGAAACATTTAGCATTGTGTCTGCCACTTAGCATTGGCTTTGTGAATGGTGATGTGGACACTAGCTATTAAAGCCCCATTCCTGGTAGCTATGACTTATGGACTACATGTTTTTGTGCTTTCCAGATTAATATTTTTCAAACTAATAACCAATATCATTGGGTTAAGATATTACTGCTCTGGGAAGTAGTGAGGTTATGAGGATGAGCCTTGATGAATGGGGATGAGTGCCCTTATAAAAACCAGAAAGTTTTCTACCACATTAGGATACAAGTTAACAATCTGCAGCTTGAAATAGGGCTCTCAGTAAAACCCAACCATTCTCTCACCCTGATCTACAAATTCCCAGTTTCCAGAACTGTGAGAAATTGTTTGTTTCTTAAACCACCCAATCTATGATAATTTCATATAGCAGTCCAAAGTTGCTGAAACACCATAGTTTAAGACAAAATTACAACTCTTTGCACAACCTAATGGAATCACAAATGTTTTAAATCCTATAGGATTTCACCCAATTTAATGGCTAACATGGGCTCAGTAGCTATCAGTTAAAAAAATATATATTAAACTGATATGGAATTTTGTTTCTCAAAGCCAATAAATAATTATATCCTATATAAAACTGAAATATCAGATTTAAAAAAATATATTTGCATTTTATAGAAATTGCCAACCAAGCAGATTAGTTAAAAACTGATATGTTTATTTAATTGCAGTTATATAACTATTGTTCCTCGGACTTTCTCCCTTATGGAAAAAAGTAAACCACAAAATGTCCTCACATAAATACATATCAAAGTAGTACTCAACAATTACTTTTGTATATTACCTAATAAAATGTTATTTCTACTCTATAACTGATTTACTTCTCCCAATCACCTTGTAAGGACAGTACTGCCAATACTGTTCTTCTTATGGATAAGGAATCTAAAACTCAGAGGCTAGGTAACATATACAAATCACACACCTGGTAACAGTGAAGTCAGCACTTGAATCTAAGACATTCCAAATCCCATATGAATGCTTGTTTATTGCTGATTAAAATAGAATGTTCACTTTGAAAAATTTTGCTGTATGTGTATTTTGGCATAACCCTCCAATTCTGCCCAATTCACTTACTGAACATTTTGAAGTATTCCACTACGTGTCACAATACAATCCCCAGTATTATCACACCTCCTAATTTTTCTTTGGTCTCTTTTATTTCCCACCCTGGAAAGATTGTGGACAAAGGCAATCGAGACAGTAATTTAGAAAAGAGCCATGACTCACAATCACTGATATCACCTGCGTTTGATTTCACTGGGTTTTCTAGATTCTGAGAGACCTGCAAAGAAACAAAGTTAAGGATGAGAAACAAATCAAGACTTCACAGATTATATTTTCTTCCTTTGTCCAAGCTATAAGATCAATGGTTCATGAGTCAAAATACAACTTATAAATACTTGGGGGAGTTTCCCAAACTATCAAAGACTGAGCCCCACCCAAGCCAATTAAATCAGAACCTCTGAGGAAGAGACGAGGATATGTGTGGTTTAAAAAAACTTACAGGTTCTTTCAATGGCCAGTCAGGGTCTAAAAACCAGTGTGTTGTCTAATAGCCACATCCAAAGGACCAGGCTAGGTCAGAGAACCACAGTCGCTCTTAGGCTAAGTACTTAGGGCTATTGTGGAGTGGGGGACAGCCAGTGGAGGACTGTGGTGCACCTGACCAAGTTAAAAAACTGGACTCTGAATCAAGAGCACCCAAATCAAAACTCTCATGTCAGTCCTAGCCTCTACAGTTAATAGAAGGAATGTTCTTTATGTTAACAAGGTTAAACTGTTTTTCCTACGCATTGCCTGGGCTGTTTCTAAACAGTATTGATCGCACCATTCCTAATTTTCATTGTGCCTTCAGTAATTATGTTGTTAATATTGTTAGAGCTTTGGGGCTTTGTTAGGGCTATTGGTTTATGACAAAAACAAAGTATATTATTCAAATTTAACTCTTCAGAAGAGAATCAGGAAATGAAAACCTATTATGCCTACTATCATATAGATCCTTTTTATTTACTCTGAATTTTCTTTTGACCTGGATTATTTTCTAACTTAATTACAGATGTCCTAATTACAGATGTTGAATGCTAAGTAAGAAAAAATAAAATACACGAAATATAATTTTCACATTTGTTTGTGTAATATATTTATTTTATAAATTTTCTCTCCTTATTGCAGCTATTCATAAGTAAAATACAATTGAGGTCACAGCATTTATTGACCTTAAATGTATCTAAACTTAAATTTAGTGACCCATTAGTTTTGTATCATGACTGATGAGAAAATTCTAACTTTGTCCTTGATTTTCATGAATAAAGATATTTTTCAATGTGAAATCATTTTTCATATGTTTGCAATACATTTTAGATGAAGATGGAGTCTTTTTTACCACAATTTTGAACTTGTCCCATCTGTCCTGGTGAAAATACAAGTTATAGATTTAATAATCTCCATAGGAATTCTTTAACTGTATCAACAGACAAAGAAATCATTCTTGAAATACATCTGATGACATGATAGACTGGTAAAGTCAAATCTCTCCAGAAGCAAAAATTAACTATGATTACTTGATGTAAGACATCACTCAAACCAATCAAATGTTATTTTGGGAAATCATAAATTTATATCCAGCGTCAGTTTGTCACTCATTAAGTTCTTATAAGAATGATTAGGAAATTATCTTAATAAGTAAACGTTACTCTTAACCTCTTCTTAGTTTGATGGCTTAAAAATATAAGTTTATATCAATCCATTGCGTCTTGATAAAAGTCTCCACTTACTTGAAGAGCTATTTATTCTATTATTAATAAACATTATCTAAGACTGATGAGGAAATTCCTGCATTGTTCATTTGTATAACTAAACTACCTATCATATGTTAGTAAGTCTTTAAAAAATATGGTCTTATAATGAAAAATAATATTTACCAGATACCTACTATGTTCCAGGCACTGTGTGAGGTGCTGGGAATACATGCAAATCTCATTATCTAAAAATGCTCCCATGCACAAAAGCTCCAGGAGCAGACTGCAGACTTGCCAAGGTGTCGCTTCGTGACTGACATGGATCACCACCTCCGGCAGTCAACAGTGACAGCAGGCAAAGCTGCTTAACAGGGAGTTACTGATCCTGCAGCTGTATTTTGCTTGTCGTGCCTTTGAAAGATGCTTACTTTGAAGATCTCTATCATGTGGAAGAAAGAAAACATGATGTAACCTATAAATTGAGGAACAGAGAGATTTGAGAGCTACAAGTAAATCACCTTGCTGGGAACTCAGGGAGATAACTGAGGAGGTAAACAGTGCGGAGGAAATACAAAAAAGATTCCATGCACCTGGTGATAAATGAGCTCATTTCATCTTCAACAAATATTTTTTTTTTTTCAGTATGGCAGCAAGAATGGGACAGAAGAGTTTCCCACCAAAGGAAGAAAAATCTAATCAGGAAGACTCGAGGCTCATTGAGGTAATATAATGAATAGTAGTAGCATCAACCTTTCAATGAAAAAATATGCACTCTTTAGATCTCCTTCCAAATTACTCCCAACAAAGCTATCAGTACTCTCTTCCAGCCTTACTGAACCTGAAGGAAATTGCTGCTACATCATTGATCATTAGTCATTTTTCCCAAATAATAGGAGAATTTTTTTTTTGGCCTACTAGGCACTGTTCATGAAGATTATGAAGAATATTTCGTGAATTTATGGGTGTATCCCTGCAGTGATTTCTCATTTTCCATAAAATTCATATTAAATGGTGATATGTTTCTCCAATTTATTGTACTTTAAATGTTTTCTACATGGAGATAATGGAGAGGCACAATCATAGAAAATGTCTGAAAGTAAAGCCATGGTGAACACATCTTAATTTAGTTAAACCCACACAAATTACAATAAAATTTCATTTATTTATATTCCATTAATTTTAAATGTGACAGATCTACATAGCCTTTGGCTGAAGTTGAAATGTGAAACTAGATATATAATTGATTATCAGTTTACAACTTTTAGAAAAGTTTAAAAAAATGGTTTAATCAGCTAAACCTCAGTTTGCCCATCTATAAAATGGGAGTATGGTCTTTTATACACTTTCACTTTTTAACTCACATACACTATTAACACTCTATTCCAATCCACAAGCAACTCAAGCATAAAATAATGCAAAACCTCATAACAGAACCCCCTCCAATTTTGTCACCCACCCTGAAAATATATGGTCTATTATTTACACAGGGATCATAGTAGTTATCATGCACTTTAACAAAAACATTTGCCAAATCCTGAGTCTAAAAATGATAAAATTGAAATGAAAATATGTCTTCTGATTCATATACCAGTATTTTTCCCTCATTATGCTGTCTGAGGTGAATAATTTCTTTCAATTTTATCATTCTATTATTATGCTAACATTGGTTTACAACATTATGCGATTATGAACCTTAGCTCATACCTACCCTCATGTATTCACAACACACCCACCACTAAAGCACCAAAATTTCTCCACCACAGTCAACTGGCACCCACCCTCATTTCTTCCCCCTTTTCTCCCCTTCTTGTAGTCTCAATTCTCAATCAATTTCAAGGAATTATTTAGACTTTTTTTTAAATTAAGACCAGCATATATTATATAGAGCCTATTTTGTAATCCTTGGAGCTTTATTTACATCAGTACTTCATAAATTTTATAAAGACTTTTTTTTTACTTTTTGCTATTGAGAGTTTTTTGTAGGATTTTTGGTTATTTTTTGTTTGCTTTTAGTCCTGTTCTCACAAAGGATAATTTAATCACAGAAAGGTAAATACATATATTCTTTAAAGATTTTTGTGATGCCATCAGTGACACCATATAATCAGTAAAAGGGGGGGAAATGAGATTGGGGTAACAAACATTACTTCTAAGGACCAGAATATTTTTCACTTTGTAAACCATAGAGTGTATACCAAAATCATCAGTTCTGCTGTTTAACAAGAGTGCAGTTATCTGTAAGGTTTAGAAAAGTGGATGCGGCTGTCCAAGTAAGACTTTTATTTCCAAAAAGAAGTGGTACATTATAACAAAGCCAGACTTAACTGGCAGTCTTAGTTTGCGAACCCCGTGTCAGATAATTTGGGAGCACACACGTGCAGGCACCTAACGTTGCTGCAGGTAGTAAGATTGTAGTTACAAAGTCTACACCGAGAAATGGAAATGTCGTCATACAGAGATTCATATAATAACAATATTTCACCTGAGTACTACATGTTTTGTTCACTGTACTCTAAAATAAATTCTAATACCTAGTTTGGAAATGATACTGAATTAGAGTTGAGTTAGTATTATTGAAAGACCTTAAGTTACAATTCAGTCTTTATTATTACAGCTTTAAAGTCTTACGTTTTCACAGTGATTTATTTATCGTTGAAATAAAAGGTGGGTATTCTAGATTTCAATAGCCCATCCAAGGAAGATGCCAGTCTTAGAATCCTAAAACAGGCATTTTTTTTTTCCAACCTGTTCCAGAACGTCCCTAGACACTGAATTTTCAGACTATGCATATTTTGTTTTCCTAATTTCAGAACCTCTGAAGTTCTGAAGCACAAAATAAAGGGGCGGGGGAGGGGGGCGCTTATTCTTACCGAGTAGTAGAGGACGTTCTACTTTCAAAGGCAGAAAATTTCTACTCCCTTCCATACAACTTTACACTATCATAAATTTCCTGGCCATGTGGTCAGCGACATAAAGGAGCAGCAAAATGCCAACCACGCTGGCGTAGGGTGGAGTGGGTGAGGAGGACTGTGACCCAGCCCCCCCTGCAAATACACTTCAACAATCGCAGATCTTTGAAGGTGAGATAAAGGTAGACTTTAAGAAGAAATTGTGCTTTATTTTCAACTTAAAATAAATGCCTAGCTGAGCAAAAATAACAATAGCAATAGTAAAAATTATCCAGTGCTAAAAACAAATAAATGAATTTTCCAGAGAGATTAAAAAATGCACTAACAGTACCCTCCCTTGTGGTGCAGCGGGTTAAAGCACAGCACTAAGAAGCTTAAGCCAATTCCGCATGAGTTCAATCCCCGCCTGCCCCGGAGGTGACCACATGGCGCGGCAGACCTCTCCTGACCCACCCGCTGCTCCCCTCAGCAGTGTACTTCGTCGATCTGCCTGTTCTGCTCCACGCTCTGTCTCTGGTGAATCCTCTCACCCTTTGCATCTCTGGCCTGTACCCCAGTTCTATATGAATAAATAAATAAAAATCTTTAAAAAAAAACATTAAAAATAATAATAAAAAAATTCTAATCACTTTTTAAAAATGCACTAACAAAGTAAGCAACTAATCAATTAGAAATTCATAGTAATGTTGACTACATAAATATATAAATGTGTATGTATGGTCATAATTAAAAAAAGGAAATACACACATTATCATATTACTTTCAACCATTTCAATCTAAAACAAAATAGGACATTTTGAAATATTTCATTTGAGAACTCATAGGATTATCCATATGTGAAAAAAAAAACAAAATTGCTGTAAAGTATAAAAATTATCCTTTGTTCCACCTACAGGTAAGTCAGAATTGCTCTTCAGGCTTTCCTCTAAGTTTTTGAAAAGGAATTATCCAGAAAGGAAAATCTCTGAAGCTACACAATAAAAACTTAAGGCGCAGAAGAAAATTCTTTTCAGTTCCTGCACCTATAAAGCACATACAAAACAAACCAGCCCCTTCTCTTTCCTTCTCTCCTCCCTTCTTTCACCTCTTCTCTTTTCTCCTTCCCATTCCTATTCCTCTCTCCTACATATTGACATGTTTATTAATTCAACAAAATTGGGCTGCACAACATGCCCATTACTTTGCGTATGATGGTGTATGTGTTCTATGAATATAACTTTGCCTGCGTGACTGTCTATATACATGAGAGCAAAGCCAAGAGGAAGGGTGAAGGACAAAGAGGATAGATGCAATAGAGAAGTCATTCAACTTCCAAGAACATCCCACCACAAATACTGAAAATGCTGATGCCCAAGATTATGAGAATAGTGGTGAGAACAGAATTTTAATCTAAAAAACAGGAAGTGCTTGCCATTGGTGGGCAAAGATGGAGAGACACATGGTCTGGGGAAAACTACATGAAGGGAATAAAAGAAAAGATAAGTGAGGCTACCTTATTGATTGAGGGTAATCACTGAAATTGAGAGTTCTTCTGTAACCCTCTCACTTCAACATTTTTTTTTTAAAAAAGATTTATTTATCTGTTCATACAGAACTGGGGTACAGGCCAGAGGCTCAGGGGTGGTGAGAGGCTTCACCAGAGACAGAGTGGGGAGAAGAACAGGCAGATCAATGAAGTACACTGCTGAGGGGAGCAGCGGGTGGTTCAGGAGAGGTCTGCCACGCCATGTGGTCGCCTCCAGGGCAGGCGGGAATCGAACTCATGCGGACGTGGCTTTAGCTTCTTAGTGCTGTGCTTTAACCTGCTGCGCCACCAGGGAAGGCCCTCAATTCAATATTTTAAAGTGATACTAATTATGTCCAAGTAATTCTGAAGTTGCATGAAAGGCTACTATGTATATTTGTGGATGCTCATCTCACAACACTGAGAATGGCCTATGTTAAAAAAAAAAATTAAAACAGCAAATGCTGATGAGAGTATGGAGTAAAAGGAACCCTCTTATTAGGAATGCAGATTGGTCCAGCCCCCATGAAAAGAAATGTGGAGGTTTCTCAAATGACTTAAAATGGATCTGTCATAAAACCCAGAAATCCCACTCCTAGCTACCTACCCCCAAAAATACAAAGAAAAAAAAAAAACCTAATTCAAAAGGAAACCTACATGTCCATGTTTATGTAGCACTTTACAGTAGCTGAAGAATGGGGACTACCTAAGTGCCCCCAAAATATACAGGTAGCTGAAGATGATGCAGTACATATGCACACCGGAATACTAATCAGCAATCAAAAAGATAAAACACATGCCATTTATAGCAACATGGATGGAACTGGAAGGGCTTACATTAAAAGAAGTAAGCCAAAAGGAGAAAGAAAAATATTAGATGATCTCACTGATATGTATGATATAGACAAACAAAACAGAGGCTCAAAGACAGACTTCAAAACTAACCTTCAAAAGCTGACCATAGTTCTGAGACACCAATGAGGAGAGAGGGAGGGACAGGAGGAGGGGTGGCGATGGTATAGGAGGAAGAACACAAGAGACTTATTCCTCTATCAGAGAGGAATGAGTGTTTTGGTATGGGAAAGCTATGGTAACCACACCAGAAGTAAGTCCTATATTGTCAAAATATTAGTAAGGATGTGAAACAAAGGTATTTGCTTAAAATTTTTAAATGAAAAAGTAAAAATATGTGTGATTGGTTACAGTTAGCAACTCAACTAAACCACTGTCTCACAGAGAAAGTCGGACATGACCTTTTATTCTTTCTCTTAATCTCTGGTAAACCCATATTTCAGTTAACTTCTGTATCATGAAACAAGGTATTTTAATTAATGTACTTAATATAAGAAGTTGCTTGTGCAGGACACAAGTCACATAGCCACAAGGTAAGGAATGGTTTTGTTATACTAAAACTGCAATAATCTCTTTTGCAAGCCAGCAAGTGTGTTTAACAAGTGGGTAAAATCATAAAAATATAATTGAGAAAAATGGGACATGATAAAATACTAGCAGTATTTTCTACAGAAATGGAAAACAATGAGTCATTATAAAACTCAGTCCCTACATTTCCAAACTAATACAAAGCAAGTTTTTAATTCTGGCTTAAGTATAATGCACACATAGCAGAACCTTATTATTTCATCAGAGAAATTATTTCATCAGGAAACTACTCTACGTCCTAAGAATCAAGAAGAAACTATTCATTAAAGTAGCAAAAATGGAAGCTTATAGAATGTTAAAAAAAAAAAAAAAAGTCCAACTCTCCCTGGTGCACAATGGGTCAAAGCACCACATTATGAAGCTCTCCGAAGTCACTGCAACACAAGTTTGATCCCTCGCCAAGGAGCTGACCCACGTGGCATGGCAGACCTCTCCCAACCCACCCACTGCTCCTCTCAGCAGTGTATTTCAGTAGATCTGCCTTTTCTGCTCCCCACTCTGTCTCTGATGAATCTTCTCACCCAGCACACCCCCTGGCCTGCACCCCAGTTCTGTAATCATAAATAAATAAATCTTTAAAAAAAAAAAGGCAGAAACATTTCTTCCATTGCTGCTTCTAGAAAGACCAACTTCTCACTAATAGGAGGAAATGGGCCATTGTGAAAAACAGGGCCCATGTGAAGCTGAAGAAGCCAAAGGTGTCCCCAAAAGATTGAGCCCTGAAAAGAAGGCTAGAATAGCATCCAGCAGGAACGCACTGGCTTGGAAGCAGTTGCTTATCACTCTTAAGTCCAGAAGCATCTGACTTCAAACACTCAGATCTCTGCATCCTGTCTTTGAGAGACAGTTCCAGACCAAGCTTGCTCACCTAGCCATCCTTCAGTCCCACGAAGATCAGACAGACCCCACAGCAGACGGTCAGATAAGACAACTTTCTGAAGGAGTTCAGAAATTGCCACACCAAAACATGGGTTATTTGGGGTTAAAAACACCTGAAAAACAGCATATTCACACAGAGTTTTTATCTGAACTCTTCTTATCTACCTAAATTCAGAGACTTCTAAAAGAAATGGTCATAAATCTCCCCCCAAGAAGTTTCATCACCCAGGGAAAACTTAAAGTCGACACCATATCCAGATTAACTATGTCACCAACTATCGGACCTCCCCTGTATTCTTCTAAGAGTACGTTTGTCTTTCCCAAAAAACATTTACTCACCCATGAGTAGTCTACACTCCTCCTCTCTATTCCCTGTCAAGATGCTATGGAAGCTCTCAAACCTCACCACTTGAGGTAAGGTGTCCTTTTTCCTGGGTCTTCCCCTTCCATCTAATATTCTAAAATAAACACTTAAAGATTTTCTCTTGTTAATCTTACTGTCCATTATTTTGTAGCTCAGTATCCCATCTAGGAGGGTAGAAGGAAAGCCTTCCCTTCCCACATGCACTCTCCTCCACCACCGCCCCTCCACACCAGACTGCAGGCTGCCCTACCAACTCAGGAACATCTGAAGGAGACTTTTTAAAAGGGGAAAATGGGGCCCTCCCTGGTGGCGCAGCAGGTTAAAGCACTGTACTAAAAAGCTAAGGCCACTTCCACATGAGTTCAATTCCCGCCTGCCCTGGAGGTGACCACATGGCGTGGCGACCTCTCCTGACCCGCCCGCTGCTCCCCTCAGCAGTGTACTTCAGCAATCTGCCTGTTCTGTTCCCCACTCTGTCTCTGGTGAAGTCTCTTGCTGGCCCTGAGCCTCTGGCCTGTACCCCCGTTCTATATGCACAAATAAATAAATCTTAAAAAAAAAAAGGGGGGGGGATGACCTTGACTGTTTTGAGCGGGATGATGACTTCTCAGAGGAAATGTTGCATCTCAATGTCACATTCCTTTAAAGAATTCTTTGTAAGAAAATAACAACAGCCGTGGCATGTAGAGATTAGTTCCAGGAAGCGAATCCTTTACCAACACCAAAGGGACCCTGTATCTCTGCTGCCCCCTGGGCATCCGCAGAGTAAGCTATCAGTTCCCAGTGACTAAGAGTCATAATCGAGGCAATTAATACACCCCTTGCCTCAGCTCAATGAGTTCTGGTAGTTTGGTCCTGGCCTCCCCGAGGTCCAGATTGCACCGTCCCCACCAAAGCCTGCTGATGGTAACAACCACCCTATTCAGCCACTACAGCTGGTCCACAGCCAAGTTGGCTTGAAAGTCCTGGCACCACACCTAGTATGGCTACCAAGAACCTTTGTTCCCGGTACATTTAATCATCAAAATAGCATTGCTATTGCCCCCAGAGAAATGCAATTTTGTCTCCATTTCAAGGAGTTTAATGTGTGGTAATCGGAGGGAGACACAAATTTTGAACTTGAGCTTTCTGTTGTGACTAACATTAGCTTAAATAACCCTACTTCAAAGGGCCAACTGTTCCTCCAAACTGCTGTAAAACCCACCACGATTTTTCGTTGTTTCAGAAACCCACAGTGCAATCTGCACTGCATTATAAATTCTGAGCAGAGAATCTTATCTATATTTTCTTGTGCATTCCAAAACTCCCAAAATACTGATCAGAGACAGTGCCCGCATTCCAAGTCTAGTGCCACAAGTTTGTTACAAGTTGAGGGGGAATATATTGAAAGTTACAGATGTTTGGGTTGCCTACTCTTGTTATTTTCAAGACTTCATCAACAATGCAAAGTTTTATATTAGAAATATACTATACTTCATTGTTCCCTATGGAAATTTCTAACTAAAACCAGAGTCGAGGAATATATTTTCAAACAGAAATTCTAACTTTGGTTTTAAGAGAGTTGGGGGGGGGGAACCCTCTAGAAGAGAAGAAAGTTTAGTCTCATCAGCTTCCCCAGCCCCCTACACCAGTCAGCACCACAGCAGGGAGCAAAATTCAATGGGTGGTAACACTCTCCTGAGCCCTTGAAGACTTGATGACACCAAGGGTGTGCTCCCTGGGTGCCTGTCATCCAAAAAAGGAGGCTGCAGGGGTGCTCAGAGCCCTGCTATAGTGAGAATGTTTGGTGGGTCTCGCAGCGCTGGGGACAGCGCCACATGAGGCGGCCTGACACACTTCAAAGACAGCTTCAGAAGCCCCTCCAGGACAGCCTGTGTCAATTCTACCATCCATATTGCTCAGCCCCTGCTAGGTTTTGCATGCCTGGGAAGGAAACTTATTAGCTCCCTCCTGGACTCAAAGAGAAGAGTGAACAGAGTCCATTGTTGCTCAAATATGCATCCCTGATGGCTCCTGACTCACATATTAGCCTACTTCAAAGGGACAGCAACACAGAGCTTAAATTATAGAGGCTTCGAGAACTAGGATCAGGGGAAGTTTGGGCTGAGACTGGACCAACAGGTGAAATTGATAAAGTAGAACTGTTTTATTTGATTGAAAGTTTATAGGAAGAAGTTAATTATTTGACATTGTTGTTCTTAAATTTTTTTAATTCTTTAATCACAGCTGTTCCATGAAACCACTCCTGGCTACACTAGCTTACAACAATCCCACCATTCTCTGAACTCTTAAAAATACATGTAGTATCTGCTGCCAACCAAGCACTTTGTCACATCCCTACCTTAGTCTCTATTATATATATTTTTAAAGATTTATTTATTTGGGCATACAGAGCTGGGGTACAGGCCAGAGGCTTAGGAGTGGCAAGAGGCTTCACCAGAGACAGAGTGGGGAGCAGAACAGGCAGACTGATGAAGTACACTGCTGAGGGGAGCAGCAGGCAGGTCAGGAGAGGTCTGCCACACCATGTGGTCACCTCCGGGGCAGGGGGGAATCGAACTCATGTGGAAGTGGCTTTAGCTTCTCAGTGCTGCGCTTTAACTCACTGTGCCACCAGGGAGGGCCTCTATTATATTTTTAATAGAGACTCCCCAAATTGATTTTGAGTATCTCAAGGTAGACATAATGTCTTAAACTTATTTCTAGGACTTATTACAGAGTTAACTGGGATTGGGCAGAGGGTTAAGGGGTGAGAATCGAAGAGAACCATTTGACATAAGCCGCATCTTCAAAATACAACTCAAATTTAGCTTTCGATATCTCCAAGTGAGATTCTATCTGCACTTTCACATACATAATGGCAAAGAAACATCTTAACTAACAACTCTAAAGCCCTCAGTTTCTGTGACCCATTTTTGGCTATACTTAGTGTTTTCAAATCCAAAAAACCTCAGAAAAAGAGAAGTGACTCAGTTTACCTCAGATTTTCTGTGGTGCATGGTGCCATATTACAAAGTCCATGCTCAGAAAATATTTCTAACAGTCAATAAACATTTTGTAGGTGGAAGAAAGAATGCAAAACTGTTTCAGGATTTGGCTATGACTTAACCAGAAGTCCAGTAACTGGAACCCTTGGAAAAGACCTTAACTTAAATGATTAGAGCCCACCTCCAATGTGATTGTGTCTTCAGGGGCCTCCCTATCTCTGTGGGGAGCAAGCTAGTAGTAAAAGAAGTCGGACACTTTCCTTTTTTTGATAATGAGCTCTGCTCTAAGAACTTGGAGTAAGGCACTCCTTTGAAACTTAAGCTAGCAAAATACAGACAAAATGGTTATGTTCAAATAGTTGTGAGAGAAAGTCATGCAGAAAATTACCCATAGTATGCATA
Organism: Condylura cristata; assembly: GCF_000260355.1. Classification (NCBI taxonomy): domain Eukaryota; kingdom Metazoa; phylum Chordata; class Mammalia; order Eulipotyphla; family Talpidae; genus Condylura; species Condylura cristata. The sequence goes on along the minus strand of NW_004567108.1, from coordinate 26,977,183 downwards.
GCCGAAAGTTTCAGAATTTGAATCAAAGTAGTCTTTGGAGGTAATCTCAGGGAGGCATGACAGAATGTGATCAGGGCCCTCAAAATCCCACAATTTCTTTAGAGAACCACATAGTGAAGAAAAGTGTGGGAATAGTACAGGGAAAAGCAACTTGTCATGAGTTCATTGTATGATTTCATTGTGAAGAGACTCCAAGGTAGTTGTTAATCTGATAATAAATCCCAAACTCTCAACTCCAAAGCACCTCTTCCTGACACATTCTTGATTTTAGTTAATGTAGTAACCATTAGTCCTATTCACCAAATATTTCTGATGTTCTGTCTTCTGGAACTTAATAGAATGTCTTGCCCTCATTCTTCATTGCAGTTAGGAATGACCTTAGAACTTATTTGAGTCAAAGAAATATGAGTGGCATAAGAGCCAATGAGAAATTCACCACTTGGCCATCGTCCTTCCTTGCTCATCATGAATCATAGAAGCACAGAGATGAGGTATTCCTCTGTGGGAACCTTGAATAAGAACAAAGCTCCTCAGCTAACCAGTAGTGGCTATTTGCCATAAGGGAAGAAACAGGCTTTTATTATTTTAGGTCCCTATAATCTTGGGGTTATTATTTTTTTAAGATTTTTTATTTATTTATGCATATAAGAACTGGGGTGCAGGCCAGAGGTATAGGGGATGAAAGGGCTTACCAGAGACAGAGAGGGGAGCAGAACAGGCGGGTATACTGAAATACACTGCTGTGCTGTCAGGCACCTCCCTGGCCAGTGACAGAACTTGTGCTGCAGTGGCTGAGGTAGCTGCATAGTGCTGTGCTTTAACCTACTGCACCACCAGGGCAGGCCCAGGGGTCATTACTTAATATGATGGATTTGTCCCAACCAGATTGGTAAGAGTAAGAACCAGCTCAAAATGTTTAATCCCCTTCCTCCCAAACTGAATGCACTGGGCTTACACTGATATATCCTAGGGATTGTGAAGCCACAGGTTAAGAGATTCCAATATTACCAAAGTATCCTCTGAAAGCCTTCACTTTTTTTTTTTTTTTTAAGATTTATTTATTTGTGCATACAGAGCTGGGGTACAGGCCAGAGTTGCAGGGACAATGAGAGGATTCACCAGAGACAGAGTGGGGAGCAGAACAGGCAGA
>NW_004567108.1:26948323-26975933 GCF_000260355.1 Condylura cristata | reverse complement strand
GCAGGCGGGGATCAAACTCATGCGGAAGCGGCTTTAGCTTCTCAGTGCTGTGCTTTAACCCACTGCACCACCAGGGAGGGCCCCAGAATTTTTTTTTTTTTTTACCAAATAAAGGAATTAAAGCCTCCAGCCCTTTTCACTCCCAGTCTTTCAGAATCAATGCTTATTTCAGATAACTTGATCTGAAATACTAAAAGTGCCTAGTCAAAAATCTTTGTATGTTGACAACAATCTTTGTAAAATCAACCTAGTACAATTTAAGATCAATTACTTATGAGAGTCAATATTCGCTTCTACCTCTGGTCAGAAAGGCTAATTTCTACTAGTGACATTATTTGATGCTTGATGTGTAAGAAGCTCCAAGCCAGGTAAAGTCTATGACCACGAGATAACCATGCTTTTAGAGTTGAGCTTGTGCTCACTCATTTTTTATGCTCTTCACTCACAAAACAGGATTTTCTTTTACTTTTGCACAAGTCCCTGCTCATTTTTTAGGACATAAAGTCCTCAGAAATAAACTTGGTTTCTCTCTTATCATGTTAGTAAATAGATATGTTTCTAGAAAAATGAGTGCCGCCCCAAGTGAGAGGTTAGTGATTTTACTATCGTTGAAGGTGCTGAAGAAAAATCTGTAAGAAATTTCTGTATTTCCCAAAATAAATGTCACAGGATGATTTCCACCCTGCCAAATACATCTTCTACTTCTCATCAAAATCTTCTCTGTCAGGGCCACCACCCGAGCATCATTACACATTGACTCTATTCCCAAGATTTCACTCATACTACTTTAACATGTGCACATTCCCTATGCGTCTGTTGCTCAAACTCTTCTCTCCATCCATCTAAATAATGCCCATCCTTCAAGGCCTAATTCAATCTCCAAAGCCTCCTGAAGCAGAATTTTCATATTCTATCTACTGTCAAAAATAACCCAATTATGTGAATTCTGACAGCAATTGCTGTGTGTCATTCTTTTTGTTACATAGTCTTATTTTTCTTTGCATAATCATGTTTCATTATGTACATCTTGTTATTTTATTAATTATACTAACAGATCATAGAAAGAAAGTAATATGTGTAAACTAAAGAGTAAAATATATCATGGCATACATAGCAAATAAGGTCTTCCTATCTTGCCCAATCCTTAGATTGTTCACTTTCAAATCTAACCTTCAATAACCCAAGTTACTGGGTTAGACAGCATTTCATCTCAACCCAACCAGATAATAGTCATCCCCCAAAATAACCCTTAGAGGTCACATTAAAAGGAAAATAAAAACTCAGATGAGCCCAGTGAACCATTGTGGTAAACGGACTCTTTTACCAGCAACATGAAACATTAGCAAAGGCCAGGTGGTGGGCATTTTACAAAGCAGCAGGCAGTAGTAATGGCTCATGCCTACCAAGAGGAAACCAAGGTCCACCTGCTCTCAGCTAAAGACCCTGCCCCGCCCCCTCTAGGTTTTACCACCTGGAATGGCTTCATCAAGAAGATGGCCACAGAGCACAGGCATCCTTGACCTATCAGGACATATGATCTCGAAAAGGCATGTGCTACTTTTTCACTGTAAATCAAAGTAAAGATAGAGGTGTATTTATATTATTTTTGGAAGATAATATAGTGCTGTACATATTTCCATAGTTTACTATGTGGTTGAGTCAACTGTGGTATTTTTAAGTTTTGTTTTGTATGTTTCATTCATCAAGGTAAATATTTTCACTTTTCCCAGCATAAAGAGGTAGATTATTATGTGCACATATATAAAACACACACTATTTTCTTTACTTTAACTTCTTTGTTAACATTATAGTTAACATACACTGCAGGCAAAATTGTCATTTCAAAAGTTGCTTTCAGTTTGTACCTGTTATAATTGTAGTGGTTCCCATCGCTCCCCAGGGGAGCGATGGCACTATCTGGGACATTTTTGGATTGTCATGACTTACATAGTGGTGCTACCGGTGTACTTCTAAACATGCTAAAATGCATAGGATAATTTCCAACAGTAAAAAATTATTGGATCCAAAATATTGAGTTTGAGAAACTCAAAATATTTGAGTTTATCTCTTCTAGAGATAAAAGAAGTAAATAATTTTAGGGAAGTTAGCTTCAGGTTTGGGGGAAATTGATTGAATTATCTTTTGTTTTATGCAAAATAAAAGCCAAATTCTTGGTTTCAAATAGGGAATTTTAGACTATGGGGCCTAATGATGGCTTTTAAATAGCATCTTTGTGGGTTAAACCATCATGGTATCCCTTTGAGATTCGCCAGATGGGTTAAGAAATGAATATGGAAGCAAGGGGCAGATATAGAGAGTGTGGAGATCCACACGCAGATGATTCTGATGAAGGAAAGAGGGAAGTAGGTTGGGTGGAAGCTGACTACTCAGTAAGCTAGGGGAAGATTCTGTAAAGAGGTGAGGAAGTCAGCCCCTTGGCTGCCAGAAGAGTCCTGTATCTCTCAAGAATGAGTCTGCTTTCTTGAGGATGTCTGGCTCAGTGATCGGCAAGAAAGAGTGACCTTGGTGCAAATATAGAGTAGATTTCAGAGTGAAAAATCTGGAGAAATGTGGTCAATGACTGTAGCTCTTCTGGGAGACTGTGAGGTAATTGTCATAGCCATCTCAGAATATGGATATTTGGTAACAGTTGTGTCTCCTGGATACCAACTCTAATCCTCTCTCAGCTCTCAAACACTGGCCCTCCTCTCATTGTCTGTAGTTTCACTTAATTATTGATAGACATCTCAATAATAAAGAGTGGCCAACCACCTCAGAGAAGGAATAAAGATGAGGAAACATTGCTAACTCCACTAGGGTTGCTAGAGCTGTAGTAGAAAACTAGCAGACTTCAGAGAGTCCCCAAATCAAGAATTCCTTCACCAGTTGATAGTTTTTCATGGGACCAACCCAGGTTATGCTGTCCAGAACTCCAGCTCTGGGCATTTAGTATGTTGCCAACTCTGTCATACAGTGACTGCCAGCTCCCTTTCCAGACTTGAAAGTGCTCCATTAGAGACCCATCATTACCCACTATAGAACTTCTGAGAGAAAATTGAGCTAAATAAATTATTAGCAATTTCATAATAAACTTCAAATCATCTTCCATACATTTTCCTCAAACTGCCAGAGTAATTTATATATTAAACATTTAGATAGTACCATCCTTCCTTGTCAATTCATCTTTATGAGAGATTGTTAAGTAAAAGAGCAGCCCATTACATTCCAGGAAAGTTTAAGTTCAGAAAGTCCTCAAGGCAGACTGTGAGCTATTGCAGAAGACTTCTCAAAGGCCTGCCAGGAACATGATTTGATGATTTCAGATGAAGAACCTGATGGCACATGAGAGACTTTCACCACAGCCAAAAAGGAAGTCAGTGGAAAGCTACCATAGGAAACACCTTACTTCCTCAGCTACCTGCTAAAATATGGGATATATTTTTGAACCATAGATAATCTTGCTGTTCCTTTATTTCTTCTTTTGGAAGAAGGGGCCATTAAAGTATACTATTTGTTTGCCATTGTAAACATTACAAAAACAGCATGCAGAAGGACACGTGAGACTTAAAAGATCATTATGAATATTTTTGACATCAGTCCTGGACAGAATTTCAAGCATGACTAGCAGTTATGTATATCTTACACAGTGTGTTTACGCTTCCCACCCCAAGACAGAAGGAATACAGTGACTTCAGAGTTACACCCAAGTGTTCTTCACTAAAATCCACATGATTTTTGTTTGCTCTGATATTAAAATTAATGGACACATTGTTTCCATCTCCTTCCTTTACTCCAATGCTAGAACACAAAAATGTTATTAGCTTCAGTGTGCATGTGTGTGTGCCCACACACACACACACACATACACACACACTCTCATTCATGCACACAAGAAAGCTCAGCTTGTCAACAGCTTTGGCAAAGTAAAATACAAATGATAATTAGAAACATGTGTCCCCAGCAAAGAGGCACAGAAACTAAAAGGTCATCTTTTTCCAAATGACCTAATTAGAAAAGCCTGGAGTGCTGGCTACAGTATAATGGTTTTACACAGCTTTTAACTCAGACTTCCTGTTTTAAAACAGTGCAATTTACTGCTCCTGTAGCAAATATGAATTGTCACTTAATGCCAACAGAATTAGGCCCCACAACACCACCTGCCTCCCGCAATCTCCTCATTGTTAGACCCATCAGCTGAGGATTGCTGATTTACCATCCCAGAATGACTATTTAGAACCTAGTGGCAGGATCACTGCCAAGTTGAGAACAAGGATTTCATGTACAAGAGAGCCCATGAGGTACTTTACATTAATGCCAATTGAAATATGCATGAATAGACCAAAGGGAAAAGCAGTTGTTCTGAATCATACTATCAGTGAATGCTTCTTAGATTCTTTTTTCTGGTCCCAGAGCTAAGATTTTGATGTTGAATAATTTTAATTGCCCAGAGACAACAGACACACTGGCTGAAAATGCCACATGGTAGAAACTCAAACAGGCACCCAAATAGAATTGTCGTTTTAAATAGATGCCTCTGTAAATTTGTATTTAATCTCTCTCATATTTATTCAATATGTTGTGATGTTTCATTAAGTATTCATTTTGCTTGTCTGTTTCATTGCCTCAGTTCTCCCTTCTGAAACACCTAACTAACGCTATGAGGAAATGTTTACCCGAGACTCTGAAGAATTTAAAATGCAGTAATTGCAATGGATGCCCAGCTACTCACTACATGTTCCAGTCTCTCGTGTAGGTAAGTGTAGTCGTAGGACTAAATGACTAAATTTAGGCCTGCTGGATATGAATGGAATAGATGCATTCAACTTCTGAGCAACGCTTGTATAGTTTGTCTTCAATTGTCTCTGTGCTCCTGTGGCTGGGTGTGAAATGTGACAAGGGCAACTGTAGACAACAGAGCTTTGTCTCCTTGCCTGACTTCTCCCCTGAACTTTCAGTCACAGAAAGGTTGCGTTCAATTTAAAAAATCCTTTCACTGGGTTCTGCTGCCCTTCTGAGAAGTGTCTGTTTTAAACAACACTCCACTTTCTCTGCCCAAATTTCTCAACATGGGGTCTAGGTCAAGTGTTTATAAGCCCACATTCTCATTATTTTTCCTCAATTACTATAAGCCTGTGACTCCCACCTCACAATGAATTAAATGTTCAAAAGATGACTACTCCATTTCATCAGTCTTTATGATTTCTGGATCATTTATTTCTATATATAGAAAATATATTTCTTGAACCATGTGTCAATAAAGGGATTAAAATACAAAGTACAATGGCTTGAAGATACCACCATTTTGTAAGATTGGGCTGTTTTCAAGAATTTCCTTGAACTTGCCCCTATTTCCATGCAAATGTACATTTCTACTTTTCATTCTACTGCTCTGATTATTCCACTCTCTTTCTTGGCTGTGTCTGGCTTCAATTATTATCTCTTATGAACAATTTTCATCTGTCTAGGCATAAGTTTCATATTCCCAATTATATCACAGAATCTTGAATCCCAACATGTCTAAAACTAATATATCCCCATCCCCACATTCTACCTAATATATTCCGACTATATCCCCCTACCCAACTTCCTCATCTTTATCTTTTTAGGCCAGCCAACCTTTCCCTTTGAACTGTTAGGAGTGGCTCAAAGCAATATATTTCCTTGGTTGCTTTAAATCAAGCCCACTATTCAATTCAGAAAATGCATTTGTCTTCTCTTAGAGCTTAGTGTCTGCCATATTGTATCAAGTAGTTGGGAAAACAAATGAGGGAATACCAATAAACAATTACATAATTTACTACCAACATTAACCTAGTAAGAATTATACAGAGAAGAAATAGACTCCATTCCTGAACAGTTTTCAAATATTTAGGTATTCAATGAATATAGATATAGAAACATTTAATCCCTAACCAAATTACACAAGTAATACTTGTTCCTTCTACTTTCATAGAATTATAAAATGGGAGGCTACATCTTCCCTTGACCTTCGTTAATGTTAAACTTCCTTATCTATGTCTTCATATTTTTGGGTCCAGTTTTTGGTGGTCACCTATTTCTCTTAGTTTACTATTTGAGTAGTTTAAATGTTTTGAAAAAACTGTAAGAACTACTTTTGTCTCATTTGACATCTCCTCACATACACACACATTTGTTTTCTTTGTTATTCATAATTCTTAGTTGCAAACAGACACAAAAATACTCTTAAAGAATGCATATAAAGGGTCTAAGATCACCTATGTTTCAGGCATGGAAGATGCTTAGTCAAGAATAATGCCCAGACCAAGCTAAGGTACTACTAGCTAAGATCCTCCCTACACTGCCCAGATAACTCGACAAAGGATACCAGAAATTCTTGTACTGCTCCCCTAGAAGAGCAAAGTATGTCAGTATTCACACTGACATTAATTACTCATTGTGTTATTGTTTCACATTGCTCACTTCTAAACTACCTCACTTATATGATTGTAATGTGTCTGCAATGGAACCTGGAAAAGTGAATTACTGCCTTCAACTTTGGAGAGGAACTAACTAGGTAATTATCACCATTAAGCTAGAAAAGGATTCAATGATTCTATAAAATCACAAAGGTCTGACGAATATCAACTACATTCACTCACTGAGCTTCCTCCCTATCTTCCTCTTTTCTATCTTTGCCAATATTGCTGTTATTTTATCAAAGAACCAAGGCTTCCACTTTCAGTCATGTGTGTAACTTTTGCTCTTTTATTTCTTGGATCTAATCAATCAACAATTACCTTATGTCATCCGCTATTTGTCCAGAATAAACACTGGTGCACAGGTATTCAAAAGGAGCCACATTAGGCAAAAAATGTGGAATGAATGTACAGGGAGAAATTAAAGAACTGCAAATGGTATAATGAAAAAAAAATGACCTTATTATCACAGGAATTTTGAGGAACATGGATTAAGAAGACAAGAAAAGAACATTCAAAAGAAGAATTTGGTATTCAGTTGGACCTTAAGTTTGGGCTAAATATGGCAACTGTATTAAGCCATTTACTTCTGCTCTTCCAAAGACTCATTGAAACAATAACAAATAGATCAAAATTTATGGACCTATATCAAGTAGCACTCACTCAGGAACAATATCTAAAACACAGTGAGGAAATGTACAACAAATTCACCTAAATTTCTCAGGACATCTAGCATAGAGACTGAGGAAAATCCACTGGTAATAAGAAATTTCAGCAAAATAAGGGACAGCATTAAGCAGATAAAAGATGGATAACTGATGTGGACAAAGCAGCTATTAGAAAACTTTCACAGATAGATACAGCTAGCAAAGAAGTGAACTTTCCACTACAAACTCTAGATTCACGGGCCACTCTGAGTGTAAAATGCAAGCAAATGTGTCTCTATTCCCTAGGAAGAAGAATGAGTGTTTTCCTATGGGAAAAGCGAATGAACTGAGAGAGAGACTACTCCAACTTCATGTAGAGCACTTTTCTTGCACAAACATCAGCTTCCCAAATAATCTGTAAATTAATCCCACCTAGTCTATGAGCCATATCAAAAGAACACAGATTTCTTATTCAGTTTTTGAGTTTTTTTTTTTTAAATGTGGACAACTTTATCACACATGAGAAAATTATTCAAGGTGCAAGAGAAAAGCCAGCCCATATATATAATCCCAGAGACAGCAAGTAGTGAAAAACACTGGACCATTATACAATCAGTATGTTACATCTACAAAACATAAACATGGTATTATGAAAAACGTAATACAGAGCTATAAAGAGCTCTTGCAAACTTCAAATATGAAAGAAATTTAAATCATAGTTGGAAAACAAAACATAAATTTCTCAAGAGATTAAGCAAAAATGAAAAAGATGAAAAGTCTGAATAAACTCTAAAATATGAAGATTTGACATAGGAGGTTCAACTTCTGATACCAGAGACAGTAAAACAAATGGAGAATTATCAAAGAGGAAGTAAAAGAAAAAATTTCCAAAGCAAATGAACTCAATTTTCAGCTTCAAATATTAATAAATAAGTAAAAATAGTTATATTAGAGATGACCTCTTGATATTTCGGAACTGTGAAAAAGATTTTTTTTTTTACTCTTGATGTATAAGCCAGGTTCCTTTACAGGAAACTTTTAATTCACAATGTCACTTCTCAATACATGGAACATTAAGGAGGGAAAAATGAAATAACACTTACATCATTGAGGAAAATAATTATGAACATCAATTACTATAGAATTTAGCCATTTACAGAAATAATAAATAAAATGTCTAAGATATTGGACAGCTTAAAATCATATATTTTTCCAAAAACATATTCTTTCTTGGGATATTATTTGGGAATGTGCTCCACTAAAGGGAGGGAGTCATGCAAAATTGCCTAAAAGAAGTAAGCCCCGAAAGAAACTGCTGAGTTAATTGAAAAGGTATTATGGTAAAATCTAAGATACTACCTAATAGAAAGTTTGGTGATGACCACCAAAAGTAGGAGCAAAAAAGATGGAGATCAAGAGATGAGAACACCAGATTAATCACTTAAATTGCAAAAGGAAAATGACTGATAATGTAAAGGGTTTGAAAATCAAGTTTAGTTTCAGACAGAAGTCAGGTAAGTAAAAAAAGGAAGACACTTGAAACCTCAGAAAGAAGAAGAATTTAAAATAAGAATTGTGCCTTATTTACATCAGGAGAGAGCAATATTTACAGATATATAAAAATGAAAACAGTGTGACTAATATCATTATACCAAGAGGATGATGGGGGGAATTTAGGAGTATAAGAGTCTATATCCATATGTCCAGGACAGAAAGTAAATTGTTTCTAAAAGGACTCATCACAAAATAGCAGCACAGTGATACTACAAGGGTTCAATATTATTTTCCTCTGGAGAGTACATGGGGAATCCAGGGAACATTCTGTCCATGTTATTCGCTTTTTATTATTTTTTTAACCATGTGAGCATTAATTCTACATTTAAGTTGTTTTTTAATTAAGGGTATAGGAAGGTAAGTAGGGTTTTGCAAAAGTGGAGACTTAGATCACAAAGTGAGAGGACTCCTTGGTGGCACAAGGGGTTAAGTTGTACCTACATGGTACAACAGACCTCTCCTGACCCACCCGCTGCTCCCCTCAGCAGTGCATTTCAGTAGATCTACCTCTTCTGCTCCCCATTCTGTCTCTGGTGAATCTTCTTACCCCCAGTACTTCTAGCCCACACCCCTGTTCTTGTATGCATAAATAAATAAAAAAATAAATGTTTAAAAAAATGCATACAGGGCCCTCCCTGGTGGTGCAGCGGGTTCAAGCACAGCACTAAGAAGCTTAAGCCACTTCCGCATGAGTTCGATATACGCCGACCTGGAGGAGATCCACATGGTGCGGCAGACCTCTCCTGACCCGACCACTGCTCCCCTCAGCAGTGTACTTCATCAATCTGCCTGTTCTGCTCCCCACTCTGTCTCTGGTGAAGCCTCTCACCCTCCGCATCTCTGGCCTGTACCCCAGTTCTGTATGAATAAATAAATAAATCTTTTTTAAAAAAGCATACATAAAAATATCCAGGGGAAATGAAGAAGTAAAAGCGTATCAGTCTTAGGAATGTTGGAAACCCCGTCTAATAAGAGTTCGAGTGTTACCCTAAAATGCAACTTTAAAGTAATAGTGGGACCAAGTTACTGAGGCCAGCACTGTGATGGGAGCTTTAGTGATACCTGAATAACACTGGAACAAAGCCATGTTTTAGGAAGACATGATTTGTTATAGTGTACAAGTTGCCAGAAAGAACACAATCAACTTTTAGTATCTCCCCAAATCTAATACTTCTGGTCCAGTATGTCTGCCATTAAATTCACTCTCACAATCATAAAACATAAAATCATAAAATTTCACAGTCATCATTGCACTCCTCTCCCTTGTGAACTGGTACCATATAAAGTCAAATTAACATTTAGAGTTCTTTCACTTCAAGTTCAGTGGTACTCACTGCCATCTCATAAATAATAGGCAATGATGCTTTTTAAACAATTGTATGATTGGCCCTCCCTGGTGGCACAGCGGGTTAAAGCACCGCACTGAGAACCTAAAAGCCACTTCCTCATGAGTTCGATTCCCACCTGCCCCGGAGGTGATCACATGGCGTGGCAGACCTCTCCTGACCCGCCCGCTGCTCCCCTCAGCAGTGTACTTCGTCGATCTGCCTGTTCTGCTCCCCACTCTGTCTCTGGTGAATCCTCTCACCCTCCACATCTCTGGCCTGTACCCCAGTTCTATATGAATAAATAAATAAATCTTTAAAAAAAATTGTATGATTTCTGGGCCTCTTCATAAAGCAGATTCCTGGATAGATGGCATAATGTGGTCCCCAGAGAAGCAGCATCATGTTGTCTTGGAAAGCTGCTAGAAAGTAAAATCCGAGATCCCATCCTGTACTACAGAATGCTGGAGCCTCCAGGTGATTCCATGGTTTACGAAGAAGTAATAGCAGTACCTACTCTGTTAATTTGTCAAGACCAAATGAAATATGTAAAAATGTAATGTAAAATGAAAAATGAAAAATGTAAAAATGCTTAACAAAACACCAAGAACTATAGTAAGCAATCAATTCATAAAAACCATTTTGAGATATTTGAGATAAAATCTCAGACCTCTTTTAAAATCAGCACTTTCTTCAAAAATAAGATCATCTTCGTTTTATATTATTTCCTCAGAAATAAAGAGGTGAGGCTTTCTTTATGCCTTATTACTCTATGTAACTATTTTCCATGCCAAAGCTTAATTGTTATTATGAGAGATTGTTCATTACATGGAATTGTTTAAGTAATTTTAAGTATTGTGGATATCATTGCATTATATGAAGTTGCTTACAATTTACAGATTTTAATTTAGTTACTAAATAGTTAGAAATTCTGATTAAGAATGCACCAGAGGGGAGAAACTGAATTGAGGGGGAGTAAAGTCCATATCATGGGCCATTTAGCTGAATTAAACCCAGCTTCCATGGGATGGCATAGAGAATGATTAGAATGCTACTGCTCCAGGTACTACAAACATTGAGTTGATTACCAACCAATCTACATCTCTACATTTTCACATTCACCACCCATGACTTCAGAGCATTTCAATAATGAAACTCTACAGGGAGAAAAACTGTTTGAGTGTTTTCCTTCACCTTGTATAATCTCATTCAGCCATCCAACATATACTGAAGTTACCCCCAAACGACACCACTGAGAACAATGGCAAAGGGGGTGAAGGAAAACAAGGAGTAAGAAAGAAGGAAGTAGTGGGGGAAAAAATCACAGATCACAAATCCGATGACTAAAAAAAAAAATCAATAAAAACTCATTACAAAGTAACAGAGAACATATTTAGATTTATATTTTACTTTGAACCCCACTCTTCAAAATGCCTTATTGTTTTGCTATTTAGAATGTGCTAAGAGATTTCAACACAGAAGTAGTTCTCTGTTTTATTAAAGATTACTTTAAAATGAGTCTGAGCAATTTATAGAAAAATCTATTGTAATCTTTGGCCCAGGTGATTCAACCCAACCTGTTCAAGGCTCAATAAATTGTTATTACTTCATATCATTGAATAGTTGAAACTATTAAAAACAAATATATAAGTTTCACATACATTCTTCACATTTATCCCAGCCATCTATCTTCCCTTCTCTAAAGTATTATTCTTTCTTCTTTCCTTCACCCAATATCTTTCATTCACTGTATACCAAAATATGTATACATATTCTATAAACAGTATTTTCAGATGAAAATAGTCTCTGGCTGTGTTTAATGTTTTTAAAATAAAAAAGTAGCTCTCATAGGTTCATATTTTCACTGCTTAATTTCACATACTCAATACAATTGAGGGAACTTCAAATACAAAAGCAATATTATGAACACAAACTGTATATATTTTATTTCTTTATAACACACATTGCAGTAGTTTGATTATTGCTAATGAATCAATCAGAATTGTTTTTAATTACAAGAATTTCACCTTTGAGCAAAATAATTCTCGATATTTCTCTCTTCTGCTTTGGAGTTGTGTTCAGCCAATTTAAGTCAAAAACAGAAGTTGAGTCTGTTGTTTCTTCCTAGTAATTAGCACAGGTGGCATGGTTATAGAAGTTGACATAAAGAAATCATCTCTGCCTACAGGTAGCAAGATGAAAACACATTTTAATGTAAATACACTTAAGCTGATGAGGTATATGGTGAAGAATTAAATTGTGGGTCTTGTGTGAGTTATGTTTGCCTGACAAACAAGAGAATATTTCAAGAGTTTTCTCTATCTGAAAGCTTTTTTTGGGCAGAGAGACTCACTTTCACCTTATTTTTTATTTAATATGGATTTGGGTGATAGTAACATGCAAATGAAGAGCAGAAATGAGGAAAAATGAAGGAGGAAAATGATATTTTCTAGTAACACAAACTTACTATTGATTATTTCCCTAAAGGCCAGAATACTGTAACTGGGGAAAAGTCAATAAAATCATTTCCTACTCTTGTAAATTGATGCAAAATCCTCATTGAAGAACTTTTTTGCAACTCAAATAGTCCCATTAGGACTTCAGTATTTGGTGAGAGTATTTTGCTCTTGAAGAAGAAATACACAAATTTGAATTGCTTTAAGGACTCACTCACCACAAAGTGACCAGTTAGTTTTTGTGGCATCTACATTAGTGCTAATATAGCAACACCTACTGGTGCCTTTATGAAGTAAACTTGAAACCAATATGGCCAGAAATTGGTTCCTCCATCTTCACAAGAAAAATTGCAACTTACTTTTGACCTGTGATGCCCATATATAAAAAGCACTGCTTTCAAAGGAAAGAATTGGAAGGAAAATAGTTGTAGAAGAAAAATAACATTTAGAGTGAAACAAAAGCTACCACCATACTTCCTTGTAAACTGAGGTTGCCATTCAGCCTGCTTTTAAAAGTTGTCTTTATAGTTTGTGATTGAGACTGATTGTTCCTTCTTTCCTCCCCCTCCCTCTTATCCCTCTTAATACATTCTTTAAAAGGAATTACACGGTTACAGGAAGTCATTCAAGAGAGTACTGAATGGCTTGATGTAAACTGAGATGCATCATGTTTATTTTTACCACAAATATGAAGTCTAGTCACCAAACAATGAATAATACAGCATATATATAATGTCATAGTCTGCCAACTCTACCAACTCCTAAACAACATTCTAACTTAAAGAGATATTCTGGAACAATAAGGAACTCCAAATATAGAACTGCAGAGACTATAATGAGTACCAAAATGAAAACATACCCAGAGTGATACAAATCCAGAAATTTAGTAGAACCTGACCTTGACAATATGCAGAAAAGCTACAGCTCCTAACAGTTAAATCCCTCAACTCTGTAATAATTCCTTGAAAAAAAAAAAAACAAACAAACTAGCTCCAGAAAATAAAAAGCCCCATGCTGCCAGTTAACCCAGTTGTAAGCTAGAACTCTCTCTAGCTGCCCCTCAACTTTCTTAAGAAAGGCAACCTGAGGTCTTCACTCACTGACAAGTGTGTTCACTGCAGAAATCCTGGAGGTAGACAGAATGAGCTCTGGACTAACCCGTAAAATAAGGGAAGAGATGATATCAGAGAGACAATCTTCTCAGTCTCCAAAATGCTGAAGTAAAAATCCCTTCCTTCCTAGATGAAAGTATACATTTTTCTTTTAATCTTCAAGGCTCTAAGTATCTGCTATTCCAACTCTATGCAATTCTACATTTCAGTTACATTGAACTCCATACCACTCCTATTTCTTTAGCTACTGAAGTAGATACTTCCATAGCCTATGATAAATTTGTAATTTTTCCATTAGCTTTAAAGCTACTTAACTGACATACTCTCAGGGAACATTCTGGAATTTTGTGTTCCTGAAACAGAAATATACAGTGCTAGAAAAATCTAGGCCTTGATCACCTGATTCTTAGATTCCTGGGTTGTCTCTTAATTGCTCCTTCTGATACAAATTTACTTCCGCATTTCTAAACATTCTGATCAACTTTACTTGTCCAAAATATATTCAGCAAGCCACATCTTTTCCCATAATCTTGTGAATGAATTGTCAATCTCCATAACATACTGTTGTTTTCCAGAGTACCAACCTTTTTTTCAAACATGGTTTTCTGTGTCTTCTTAACACAAATCTTCCTCTCCTGTCAAGCTAACCAGTCAAGTTCAGCAAGCTATGTCTTTCATGTGCACACTCACTAATATTTCTTTCATGTCTGAAGAGGTGGTATTGCCTCCTCCTTCCTTCTGTTATTACCACTTGCAATACTCTCATGCTCAGCCTGCATCAGTGCTTTCTCCATCCCCTCTATCCAATTCTCAAAATCTCTATATAGATCTCAGCTGCCATTCCAGCCTCATATGAAGAATGCCTCCAATTTCCTCACAGGGCTTTTACTTTTCCAGATGTATGCTGTCTTATAATTACACTATTCATGTGTGTATGTTCCTTCTCCTTCATGTGGCCACAAACCCATGTAGCATAGGGATGGAACTTTATACATTTACATAGCCTCCATAGTTCCAAACACAGTGCACGAAATTGAGAGGTGAAAAAATGAAAGAAAGCAAAAAGTTTCAAAAATTACTAGAATTATGCTCCAAAATTGGTACAAGATATCATCTAGAATGAAAAAATAACTCACATTTTTAAGTACTTTCACATGCATTTTCTCATTAGAAATTATTATGTCAAAATAGAACCAAGAAATTCAAGAAACTCTCAGCTTCCACAGGGGAAAAAAAATAGAAAGGGCAGATAAATTAGAATGTGGGGTGCCTATTTTACCTTCTCAATGATTCAGTAACCCTTACTTATTCAAGGAGGACCATCTCCTGAAAAATCGCCATATATGTTAGCTGTAACTTAAGGTCAAATTGCAGCACTTTTTCTCATTTTCTCCCATGGTAAAATATATGCAACATAGAAATCACCAAATAATTTAAGAGTTTTTTTAAATTATCTTATAATTCATATTTTCCTAGTTTTCCTTACTGGATTTTTTTTCACATTTAAAAAAATATATTTCTTTGGACTGTATCTATTAGGAATATATCCTGTAAAAAAAAAATTAGGAAAATCCTTTATAAACTGCTGGGATCACAGATGTAAAAAAAATATGCTCTAAAACTTAAGCCACTCTACAAATTCCACTGATCTTTTTTCCTACTATTGCTACAGTTTTTCTTAAATCTTCTTCATAATAAATATGTATTTAGCATCTCAGCAATTAAACCATCATAAGCTAAATCCTCTTTTAAAGATTGCTGAAGATTCTATGCATGCCTGCAGTTTCTTTTTCCTCCCATGACATCTCCAATTGCTGTTGTAGTCAAGTAAATTGTTATGATAAACCGAGCCTGTGATGAACTTACTTTTGGAGATTCTTTCAATACAGTATTTCCTTCCCCAGTCATCACTTTGAAGCCAGGGGTCACTCAGGGGTCTTAGAAGGGCAAAAGATGAGTAATTCAGGGCCCTAGAACAACAACAGGCCAGCCATCCTCCCCGTGTTATTTGTGAGGCAACTTCTAAGGGAGAGTTGAAAGGAAGGAGAGGTGTAGGTGAAGAGAAAACACAGCATTTACACCATGTGGCTGCCACACAAACTACTTTATGAAGCAAAGTAACATAACTAAAAGCTAAACAAAGTCAGTACAAGTTCTGTTAAAATAATTGGCATTGAAGAAGATAAATAAGCTGCCATCTATTGATCTGCGTCCTTTCTACCCTTCAGTGCTCACTTGACACTACACAATGGCATTTCTCATTGTGACCCCAGTGTCTTGATCTGAAAACCTAACCTGTCATTTCTCACTGAGAGGGAGAGAACAGTTTTGTTAACATCTGGTTTTTAGGCTCTTTTATTTTTAAGTTATTGTTGAAATCTCCTTGATCTGCTTACCAGGGAATTGGAGCACATACCATGTGCCTGCCACCCAGATCTCTTTTCTCTTTATTTGTTCTACAGAATATTGATTTCGATTTTGGCCTATTCGCATTGCTTTAAACTTTTAAACACTAGCTCTTATAGCTAGAGGAAACACTTTGCTGAAGCTAAAATGATCACCCAAGAGAACTTATTGGGGAAACACATCGCCCAAAATTAGCCCTTGGCTCTGAATGTACAGTTCCCATTGAAACTAGTGGAAGCTGAACTCAGGATTTGAAGACACATTTTCCTTTACATTGAACATAAAGGTTTTTTGAAAGGGCTGGCTTATTTGAGTTTCTTTTAAAGAAGCTGAATTAGCTCTTTGTCGTTTTATAAAAAGAAAGGCAGCATTGCTTCTCCAATTTGTCTTCTAAGGGCTCCTTTTGATATCTAGCAAAATTGCGAAGACTCCCTTTTCTTTTGTACACTGATTGTTTAATATTACAAAGAGCTGGACATTATACCAAGCACTTTCAGCCTTCTATAATTCCTATAACATTTTACCATAACATTTCTTTTTTTTTTTTTTTTAAAGATTTATTTATTTGTGCATCCAGAACTGGGGAACAGGCCAGAGACTTAGGGGCGGTGAGAGGCTTCACCAGAAAGAGTGGGGAGCAGAACAGGCAGATCGATGAAGCACACTGCTGAGAGGAGCAGCGGGCGGGTCAGGAGAGGTCTGCCACGCCATGTGGTCACCTCCGGGGCAGGCGGGGATCGAACTCATGCAGAAGTGGCTTTAGCTTCTTAGTGCTGTGCTTTAACCCGCTGCGCCACCAGGGAGGGCCACCATAACATTTCTTAATCCTTACAACCAAAATAATAATAAAAACAGAATATTGTTCAGAATTAAAATGGGAGAAAGGGAAATGATAAGAAGCTAGCACTATGACTTTCCAATAAGAGAAAAATAATCTTAAGTTCTGATTTTTACCAAATGACTACTATCTAAAAACTTCTCTCTCTTCAGACCACCTTTGTTATGCTATGGATCGTGCATTAAGAAAGATAAAATATAAATGCCTTATGTTGCACTTGATCTTACTGCTGATATGCTCAGATGAACTAGTTGGCACAAACTTAAAGAGTTTGTGGTTCCATACATTCAGAAATACACAAGTGGGATCCTCCCTGGTGGCGCAAAGGGTTAAAGTACAGCACTGTGATGCTAAGCTGCAGCCACCTTCAGCACAAGTTCGATCCTCGGCCAGGGAGGTGACCCACATGGTGCAGCAGACCTTTCCTGTCTTGCCTGCTGCCTCCTCAGCAGTGTACTTCATCTTTTTGTCTGTTCTACTCCACACTCTTTCTCTGGTGAATCCTCTCACTGCCCCGGTACCTCTGACCTGTGCCCCAGTTCTGCATGCATAAATAAAACTTAAATTTAAAAAAATACACAAATGGTGTAGATATATTGAGCACAAGAAAGCTGTATATCAGTGTGAGCCTTCTCATAGCAGGAGCTCATCTGGATGACCACATTGTTAATTTACTCAGAAGAGTTTTTCCTGAGTTTCCCCATCTCACCACAACTATAAAATGCATGTTGTACACTTTGAGGCAAGTAAGGGCAACAGCCATAGAATGTGTTTATTTATATCTTCCAAATCCTAGATAGAAGCAATTATCTAAAGTTTATTGAATTTGAGTGAATGATCAATGAAGATGCCAGATGACACAAAGTGCTTTATGGATTTATAAAGCATAAACCTTAAAAGAACATGACTTAACTTAATTCAGTTCTGTAATTATAAAGTAAGACCACTTACATGGTAGGCATGGTCCAAGTTGTAGAGCAGGGAGCAAGCGATGGGAATTTGCCCAAGCCTAAGATGATGAGAAAAGGTATCCTCGAGGCCTTGAGCTCTGAACTGAGTTTTCAAATTAAGGGAGTGTATGTCTGCAAATATGACATTAGAGTCACAGGACAGAGCATGAGCATTGGCCTGGACCTATGAATCTGTTTAGCAAATGTGAGTAAAGATGTAGAGAAGAGTTAGTCTGGAGAGTTTGGTGAGTATCAAACCAGCAGGAACATAGGTGGGTCTGTTAAGGGACTTAAAATTTCCTATAAGCAATGTATAACCATTGAAGAGCTTTAACCTAGTGATGGCAGGATTAAATGTGTTCTAGAAAGATCATTCTGGCAGGATGGCCAAGCATAGAGTTAAAGAAAGCAAGCCTTCAGGTAAGTAAATGGGTGTTGGGTATTCCACAATAATTCAGGTGGAGGAAAATGAAGGTGAGATAAGGTAACTGGAAGCAGGAAAAGTATTAAAGTCAATAGAAGTTGGTGAATGGTTATTTGGAGGAGAGAAAATTAGAGTGGTAAAGGTGGGAAAGACACAAAGATCAATGAATCAAAAGTTTATGACTTGAGTGACTAGCTAGCTGATGGCTCCACCAATTGAGAGTGAGATTACTGAAAACAGAAGGTTTCATGAGAAGAAGCTGGTAAAATGAGGAGCTCTGTGTCATCAAAACCAACTCCTGGTGGCACAAGAGGTTAAAGCAGAGCACTATAAAGCTAACCACAGATACTGCAAGCACAAGACCAATCCCTGGCCAGGGAAGTGACCCACATGGCATAGCAGGCCTCTCATGTCCTACCTGCTGTTCCCCTCAGCAGTGTATTTCAGTCTGTGACTTCTTCTCCCCACTTTATCTCTGATAGATCCTCTCACCCTTTTCCGGTTGGCTTTTCCCCCATTTTTTTTTTTTTTAATTAATTAATTTTTTAAAAAAAAAAAAGCAAAGGTAATAAAGCATTTTTAGAAAAAGATAGTACTGTATGTCAAATACACTGAGCTTGCATTCATTGTAGAAGGCAGTCATACAAGCAACTTAATCTTGTCTCTGATTATCCCTTTAAATCAGTGAACATAGTAACTCTTCCCCATTGGGTTAAAAATGCAGAATTCCTAAGACTTTTTGCTTTTCTCTCTCTATTTTTTTTTTATTATTATTATTGAGGTAACTGGCTTACAAGACAGTATATGTTCAGTGGTATAAAATCACACCTCTTCAGATGTGTGTGATCACACCACACTCGACACGAAAGTACTTATAATCTCCCCCCATAATGCACTAAGTTCCCCTCCCAAGTATGCTCCCATCCCCACTCTTCCTCACTGGTAGTCTCGATTCTATAGTAAAATTACTAGGGTTTGTTTTGTTTTACTCTTGACTATTCCTTTTTTTTTTCTTCTTTATATTCTCTATATAAATGAAGTCATCTAGCATGCTATTGCAACACTTTATACCCACACCCTTCAACTGTCACCCTTAAGCCCTAGCAACCACTAATTTACTTTCTGTCACCAACATTTTAAAAATTCAAGAATAACTTTTAATAGTTTTTATATAAGTTTTTTTTCATTGGGTATAAAGTACTTGGAGATCTGTTTGAAGTAGGTATATGTATCAGGAGTTTATGCCTAAATATTGCTAAATAATATTCCACAGTATGCATGTACCTGCTTGAATAACTCACCTATTGAGAGATATAGTATGTGACTACGACAAATAAAACACCTATGAATGGTTATTTATCAATAGATGTTTTACCATGGACATAAGTTTTTATTTCTCTGGAATTCCTGGGTTTTAGAGTAAACGTATGCCTATTATTTCAGAAACTACCAAACTATTTTTTCCAAATGGCTGTACCATTTTATAATCCTACCAGCAGAAAGATCAAGTTTCTCGTAATCATAAGGCACTTCTTGGTGCTGTCACTATGACTTCTTCACACTGTTCTAATAGGTATATGATGATTCATCATGGTGGTCTTAATTTTCATCTCCCTAATGCCTAGTTATCCTCAATAACCTTTTATGTGGTTATTTGTAATCCACTTACCCTCTTCAATGAAATGTTTATTCACATCTTTTGCCCATAGTTTAATTAGTGTTTGAATTTTTGTTACTGCTAAATTTTAAGAGTTCTTTACAAATTCCAGATGTGAACCCTTTGTCAGTTGTATGGCTTGCAAATACTTTTACCTAATTTCTGCTTTATCTTTTCATTCTCTTAACAGTACTTTTCATAAAACAAAAACTAAAAACTCTATACAACCCCCAAGTCCTGAAGATTTTCCTCCAGTTTATCATCTAAAATCTATATCCTCTATATTTTATATTTTTTAATAATCTATTCTGAATTCATCTGTGGTGTGATATTTAAGTCAATGTTCTTTTTTAAGCTAACATTAGTCAATTGACAATTGTTACTCCATTGAATTATTTTTGTATCATAGTCAAATGCCACTTGACCTTAGGGTTTTTGTAGGGTTATTTTGTTTTCTATTCTGTTCTACTGATCCAGAAGTCTGTTCCTTCTCCAATGCCAGATAGTCTTGATGTGTAGCTATATAATAATACTAGATATTGGGCAGATTTTTTTTCTTTCATGCTAGTTTTTCAAGGTTATTTCATCTACAGTAGTAATAACTTTGATTTTCATAGAAATTTTAGATGAAAGTTGTCTATATTTTTAAAAATCCTGCTAGAATTTTGATAAGAATTATATTTTCAATCTATGTATCAGTTTTGTGAGAACTAACATATTTAGTATATTTAGTAGTCCAGTCCATAAACAGCATATTCCTGATTTGTCTAGATATTTTTTTGCCTTAATTTCAACAATGTTTTGCAGTTTATAACTTAAAAGTCTTGAATGTGATTTGATGAATTTATAACCAAGTATTTTTCTTTTGTTAAAGTGATTTTAATATTTATATCATATTTTTAATTGCTGTTTTCATGTGGAAATATAATTTTTATTTGTTGATTTTGTGGTTTTTATATCCTGTGATCTTACTATACACACTTCTAGTTTTCTAGGAGTTTTCGTAAATTGGCTATGTAAATAAAGTTGTTGCATTATAATTTTCTGCCTTCTTAGCCTGGTCCTTTGGTGAGAAAGATAAGGAATTCGTTCTGTATATGTTTTCACTTTTGCTTTTTTTTTTTTTTCATGTATTTATTGGAACTTAAGAAGTAGTAATTCTCTAACAATCTGAAATAGATGAGGCAATAAAAGAACCCCGCTCCATACTGTTTCTTTAGTCCCAAGTTCCCTAGCTGCTCTGCCTTCTTCTCTCCACTTCTTAGCCCTCTATGTCTGATTTATACATAATGTCTAGGAATGTTAGCTGAACACATAATCAGAAGACTATGGAATAAATATTTACTCCATTCTCATGGAAAAAGTCCTTCAAGTCACAGTCAATTTTACATATCAATTAAATTGATTATTTATGTTTTCCTTTCACAGCTGAGATCTCTGGAGTTCAGAAAAAGAGCTCTTTTTCACACACTCATCCCTTCAACTTTAGGAGATATTTATAAACTTTCTATAAATAGGGGTACAGGTGATAGCAAAGAAAACAGAGACCAGAACTCGGCTTTTTCTAAATCTAATACTCAATCCTCCATCTTTTTATATGCTCAAATAAGGGAAGGGCTGGTAAGTCTTAAAACCAATTCTTGATCAATTCCATTGAAAATATGCATAATCATGTGTTATCTCTCTCTGGCTTATGGTATTATAATATCTTGGTATCTGAGTCAAAATTTCCCATTTAGCATCTTGTTATACAGTTACAATGAGGGCAAATCAGTAGGTGCTTCATAAATATTTGCTGAATGAATGTGGTATACTGCACTTATATAGCACTTCCCTCATTTGATTTAAACAAACTACAGGGCAGCGATCTTAAATAGAAACTGAATTCTTAATCTCACCTAAGATATTCATATACAAAATACACATAGTAGGGGCTTAAATTATAAACAGTTCATTTCAATTACCCATAAATACTATTTCTAAAGTAAAGCATGAGTAACATATAATGAATTAGCATGCAGTAATCATGTGTTATTGAAATTGGTGATAATTTGCTTATTATTTGCAATGGATTTCTGAAAAAAGTATTTCTTTCCCATTAAGATTTTATTTTCAGCATTCACTTGTCAGTAAAATCCACACATCACTAATGTAACTTCTTATCATAGGCAAAATTGAATATTCATGTCTAACTCAAATCACTGTTACTCTGGCCTGTTGCTTTTTTCCCCCAGATATTTAACTCATCATTTGTATGGAAAATTTATTATAGTTTTCCATTTATAGACCCTCTTTTAATCAGTCTTCTGAAGGAAATACAAAATTTGTAAAAAGCACGTTAGATTTTATTGGGAGGGGATATAAAAATTAGACTTGTAATTAATAATCTTATGTTTGCTCTACCCACTGAGAAACTTACCATTCTTTTTACTTATGCTGAATGTTTGTATTAATATAACAGAATTCTTCTATTCTCCTAATTTCTTACTATCACACTAATGAAGAACATTATTAAAGAGCAACGCAACTAGCCACTGTGTGTACTTTCTACGTATAAAGACAGAATAAGCTGTTATGATGTCATTATTATTATTTAAACATTTATACCACATTTTACCTGATAAATAGAATTACATTTCAATTCTTTATAATATTATTTGGTAATAAACCAACAAATGTATGCTAGCACCTTTTGTAAGAAGTAATGAATTCATTGTAATATGAAATTTCATGATCTCTCTTTGCTATTAATTAACTTTACTGAAAGTAGAGAAACACAGCAAAGTTTGGTCTGAGTATTATTGGACCAACAGATTAGCAAAATGAATGAGTCAAATTCTACTATATAAAAAATATTATCCATAATAACTTGTATACTAAACAGTTTATAATGATTCTGGCCAGAAGCACAGAAAACCACGATTAATTCATACTGATAACCCAGGCTGGCATGTTCCTTTATGAGGTAACTTGGGAAAACATAGTCAAATTATTGTTGATGTTTAATATTAATTAGGCTTTTTCTTGCCCTGTGGCTTCCCCAAATAACTTTCTGGCAGTAAGTCAACCATTAAATGACTACGTATGACCTGGAACAATATTTGTGCCATCAGGGATTAATACAAAGGAGGAAATGGGTTAGTTGCATTTCATAAACTTTCTAGACATTGTGCTCTATGCTCACTCTCTAAGAGCTTATATTCTGAAGTTTGACATTCATCATCGATACCATGTAAGTTTTAGCATAAACACTTCTTATTTAAATATGAATTGCATATTAATCACGTAACTCCTTTACTATACCCTTAGAGAAAGCCAAGACTATATAGCCCATTATCAAAATAATATCTTATTGTGAACTAACCAAAAACAAATGTAAAACCCCTGAGCATATTCAGACTCAAGTCATATACTATAACCTACGCAGTGCTGACTTTTAGATGCTTCTAAATCATATTCATCTTATCCTAGCCACACCCTCTCTTAAACAGGTGCAGTAGACATTTTCTGTCTTCATAATTGCATGTTCTCTATCTTCTTATTTCCCTAGAACCATTTCCCTCTCTCCATAGTTCCTTAAACCCATTTATTTCACACAAACACCCATCTACCCCTCAGACTACTTTTATTATCTCCTAGTTAACTTTGAACTAATTGCCAATGTTTCATCCAATTTATGAATGTTTTGCTTACTTGTTTGCCCTTTAGGACCGGGTAACTTTCTTTTGAAGGAGATGAAGGAATACTACTTTCACTGATCATGATTCCGTAATCAGGCAATTACAAGACAGATTTTTAGGGTACCTGTGATTATTAATTATCAGAAAGCCATAATTCCTGTGAATTATGCAAATAGGTTTTTTTTTTTTGGTCTCTTTTCTACTTCTATGCATTAACAAAGAACCTCTTACTCTTACCCTCCCTCAAACTGAACCTGGCTTCAGAAGACAGATCGGTATACAAGAAACCTATTTAAAAGGCAGAGGGGGACAAAAACTCACCTTGCTGAAAATTAAGGAAAATGTGACTCTTGACCTCAAGAAAATACATTTGATTATCAATCTCATTTCTCATTTATGTCAATTCACTTAAAAAGAGATAAATCAACAATGGAAGCCTAGAGTTTTATGGAAGAAGTTTGAGAATCATCTAGCTCAAATTTGACCATCAAAAAATAACATTTAAGTGTCAGTCAAGGAAATGAATTCCTTGGGTAAAGATCAGACATTTGAAAGAATTATAATCATTAAAGAATTATAATCATTATTTTTCATGTACAAAATCAGGCATGGCTATGTGTAGAGTGTTGAAGTAGCATGGCTCTGGGACTTGGAACATCACCAAAGAGTTAATAAAATAGCTAACAAAGAGCAAAAGCCTACATGACATACCTAGAGCTGGTCGAGGTTGAAAGCAAAAGTCACTACCCATAGAAAAATGACCAGATGTAAAGTAAGACTGATAAACTTACAAACCAATGCAGACTTGGAAAATTTAACAATCTTAGCTGAAAGTGATGGGTTAACAATCTACAGTTTCACGGGGAAAGAAAAAAAAGGAAGAGGCCAAAATAACAGTGATTTGAGCTAGGCATGAATATTCAATTTTGCCTATGATGAGAAGTTACATTAATGATGTGAGGATTTAACTGACAAGCAAACGCTGAAAATGAAATCCTTAATGGAAAGAGAAATATTTTTCAGAAACCCATTGCAGATAATAAGTAAATTATTACCAACTTCAATAAAATATGATGATGAACATGCAAACCTTTAATGTCTAACAGTAGGCTTCACAGAACAATAGAGGTTTCAGAAAGATGAGCATCTTTCATATTGCTCCTTTTATTTTTAAAGTATCCACCTCTCCTTGAGATTTCTTCCAGTTACTAATAAAAGAAAAGCTGTTAGAGAGTTTAAAGGCATTTTTTTTATTTTTTAAAAGACTGAGGAAGTGTGGAGGATTCCCTTTCTTTCCCACTAATAAATGTAATTTTTTAAGTAGCATGTCATTACGTTTCCTTGTACATGTAAAGAAACACATTTAAAATATGTAGATTTATTTACCAGTAAATGAGATACAGGTCTCCATTAAATTTGACATAAAATAGAATCTATTTTATTATATTTTAAATACTAAAATGTCCAATTATATTCATTAAATAGGTGCTACTTCATTGTTCTCGGGGCAAAGAAACAAAAACCTTTCAAGAGCTTCTTATTAACTGTTCCTTCATGAAACAACTCGTACTACATTAAATTAAAAGGCTTCTGCACATTAAAAAAAAAAGCTCCTCCTAATGATTGAAGATATTTGTACATCATACATACGTCCAACAAGAGTTTAATATCAAAAATATATTAATAAAAAGCTTATAGAACTTAAAAGTGAAAAAAAATCTCATCAAAATGGGCAGAAGATGAGCTACAGTAGAGCACTGTATCTCGGTGGGAGGTACAGGTGGGCTCATCCATCTGAAGAGGTGTGCTCCTGTACCTCTGAACCAAGTTTGGTACTATAGACCAAGTTTACCTCAATTTTAAAAAAAGGTTTTAACAGATATGCCTAATAAAACAAAGACAAGTAAATTATAGACAGAGAATCTGAATAAATACTTCTGCAAAGAAGACATACAGACCTTTATTATTAGAGAAATGCAACTTAAAACAGCATTGAGATATTACCTCACACCTATGTAAATGGCTATAATTCAAAAGAAAAGAAATAGTATGTTTTGGAGAGTATATAGAGAGATACAAACCCTCATGTACAGGTGGGACTGAAAACTGGCACAACTATTATGAAAACCGTTATGGTTATTTTTCAAAAATTTGAAAATAGACATTCAAGAACATCCAGTTATCTCACATTTGGGTGTTTACTGAAAAAAGTACCAAAATATTAATTTAAAGGTATATAGTCACATTTGTTTTTATTTACAGCACTATTTATAGCCAAGAGCGGGAGAGAACCTACTTTCATACTCTGGAAAATGGGTAAATAATACTCTTCAGCTATAGAAAAAGATGAAATCCTACCATTTTCAATAACACGGATGGACTTAGAGGGATTTATTCTCAGTGAAATGTCAGACATAGGAAGAAAAACTGCAAATGATTTCACTTATATGTGATATGCAGAGAAAACAGAAAAAACAAACTAAATAAAAATAAATTAACCTTTGGCCTATGAGACCAATTAGTGTTAGCAGAAGGCATGGGAGAAGGAGGTGTACAAATCTGAGCAAAGGTACAATAGTATGATGAAAGACAGAATATAGAAGTGAACTTATAGCGGTGCAGTTTAATATATTACATAAATATATTGATTCTCAATGATGCAAACCTGAAATACAATGTTATAATGCAGTTACTTCAATAAAAAACAAAAATGAAAAAGGATATATAGGTAGTAGTCTCGTTAATTATGAACTACTATAAAATATACATAAATCTAATGACTGTAATACTGTGTGCCATAAAATTTTTAGCATATAGGCTCCCATGAAGTGATTGTATCTTTTATACTAAAATACTATAAAGCAATCACACTATAGCTTCTTCATACCAATGCATTGTTATACCTATAAATAAATAGGAATTTCTTTTTTGCATTACATTTTCATTTTTGATGTCTAGGGTTAGTAACAGGCATGACATCTACTGTGTTTTGTATTACTTAAACCAATTTTGATATAGTTAGTGACAGAGGGCTCATTTATCAACAGATGACTTAAGCTTATGGTATCTGTAAATACAGTACAGTACTATAAATGTAAAAACAAAAGAAATTGTTTCAATAACTGAATAGAAAATTATTTAGTGTAATAATGGTTTTGAGGGGTCTTGAGTTAAAGAGTCCACACCTTCTCTATGGACACCTTTATTACACACAAGTGTTTCCTCTGCACATACTTTAGGAAATATAGCCCTAAGCAATCAAAAGTGATATGAAGACGTCCCTAGTGATGCCAGGGTTAAATCCATAGCACTACCAAGCTACTGCAGGCCACCAGTGTCATGATTTTGATCACTGGCCAAGGAGCTGACCCACATGGTGCAGCAGACCTCTCCTGTCTCACTAGCTGCTCCCCTCAGCAGTATATATTTAGTATATCCTCATGTTCTGCTCCCCACTCTGTCTTTGGTGAATCTTCTCACCCCCCCACAGTTCATGTATGCATAAATAAATAAATATAAATATAAAAAAGTGGCATGAGTCTTCCGTTAAGCAATATTAGATGCAATATTCTGGAGCTATACTTTTGTCTGCTCATAGTTTTTGCTATCTTCCCAATGTATCTCAAGTTACATTTACAAAGAAAAGAAGTTCTATAAAAAATCAACTTGGATCACTGAACTTATAAAGACATTTAGTAATCTGATTTTTACAGAGGTGAAAACTGAATGAAATAGTAAATGTTCATGAAAAAGACAAATATTGTCAAAATCACTCAGATCCTAAGATCAGGATAAACAAGTATCCTCTCTGCTTATGAGCCACTATATTGACTGAGCAGACTGGTCTAAGTCTGAGACCACGTTTTGTCTCTGTCATTTTCCAACCTATCTTCCCACTCAATGCAGAATGCTATTCTGCATTCTTGGTATATCTGGCTTCTCAAAACAGTCCCTCTTTCCCTATTCTTCTTACACGGATGTCCTGAATTATGGGCTACTTTTCCACTCTTAACTTCAGCTTCATCGCTATCCTACTCTTGAATATGAATCCCATCCCTAACTTCCTGAGGCATGCTCAGTTAGCTCCATGATCCATCAGAAATTTAAAAAAAAGGCCCTCCCTG
>NW_004567108.1:26944800-26947768 GCF_000260355.1 Condylura cristata | reverse complement strand
ACAGAAGAGGTCTGCTGCACCATGTGGGTCACTTCCCTGCCCAGAGATTGAACTGGTGCTGCAGTGGCTGCAGAGAGCTTCATATTGCTGCACATTAATCCATCACACCACCAGGGAGGGCCCCACTGACCACTATCTTTGCAATACATGCCATTATTTATAATGTTAAAGATAATTTAACATTATCCAACAGCCTAGGAGTAGAGACATGCAGAGTTTAACATACCAAAAGAGTTATTTCTCTATGTTTGGTCTTTGAATTAACCAAACATATTACTAATATATTACTACACTTTTTAAGTTTTTAATTAGAAGCTCTACAGTGACTAATTTATTATAATTTGAGTTTTTACATTTACCAGGTTGATTATATAGAGTCTAAATAATTAACTAACTTTCTTATATAATAGAAATGAGTTTTCCAAATAGGCATAAGATAGGGAAAAAAAAATTCCCCTACTCTTTTAGGTTCAATATCAGAACCTATAAGCTAACTGGCAAAAGATAGGTTAATAGTAAAAAAAAAAAAAGGGTTCTTTTTACAAGTGCAATGTGCATACACACAGGTAAACTCAATATTTTTTAAAAAAAAAAATGCCTAGAGGTCAGGGCTTACATATCAGCTTAACAAAGGGCAATAAACTGTGGGCAAGTGCAAGGAAAATAATTTTGAAAATAATTTTGGCTTCTAGTGGTGGTCAATTGTGGGAACTTAAGTAAAAGAGGGAAGATTAATGGAAAATAATGGTTCTGTTAGTAAACTTTGCTTATACATATTGGTGCCAAATTTCTGTTTCCTGTGATAAAGGATGGTCTCTTCATCCTCATAGGGTTGAGGAAAAGTGGATACCTCAACAAAGGGAAATTTATGCCCTGGTTTTAGATAGAAATAGAGAAACCAGAGCTACTTCTATGTCTGCTATTGCTTAATTTCCTTCAGTTCAAAATAATCCTATTGTCAAAATGACATACTTTAGAGTAGCATATTCTGATCCCTTTCAACATAGAATGGAATGAGGAGAAAAGCCACGTGAATTAGGAATTCAACAGATGAAAAGATCGAATGTTGTGTCTAGGGAAAGGTCTTTTAAAGTGATGACTTTCACTTTGTGTGACTATGATTAAGTGAGTCATATTTGATTCTACAAAAAAAAAAAAGATATGAAGCTGTAAATCAAAAGATTACAAATCAGAAATAATGACTAAATTGTCCATAGCATATATGTCCAACTTACTATATTTATCTTACTCAGTATTATACAACCAAATATTGGAACTGAACTCTTCAAAAAAAAAAAAAAAATGCTTAGTAAATGCCCTGTAACAGGTTAGGTGGCCCTCTAGCTTCTAATTTGTCTGAAATACAAATGAATGGGAGTTTTTTGTTTTGTTTGTTTTGTTTTTCCTAATAAGGAAAAACAAGAATCCTTAATTCGAAAAAAAAAATTTTCAGAGGAAGTATTGGAGAAGAAATATGTAATTTTTTCACTTCATGCCTGTAGAATTATTCCTGTACTTATTTCTGTGACCTCTGCAATGGATGAAGGAGGAAAAACAGAACTCAAGCATGCATTTTAAAATTTGTGGAAGATAGGTAACTTTGAGCGGAAGAAGCCCAGTCAGCTACAGCTTCCAATCTTCTTTCCTCTCCTTACTTCTCTTCTCTATTTTACTATCAATTAATGAAATCAGTCCTAATTTTTTTCTATGGAAAGAAATAAACTTTTGAGGTAACATGAGTATTTTTTATTTTAGTCTTTATATATACATAATGCTTGATATATATGATGCTTCCTGCCAAGTAGCTGAATTATAGATCTATCATGTGCCATTATGTGTTGTCCTTTAGTTGACCGTCTGCTCCAGTGAAAGGCACTGTTGTGGACGGATGCCTCTTTGCCCTTGTAGTTACCATTTTACTCCAAGGGATTTCCAAGGGTGAAGCTATTATATTGCTCCAGTGACTTTATTCACCCTTTTGAGTCATATTTTGGCTGAAAGCCTAGTAGAAGGCAAAGTCAATGCTTAATTCAGATTAGTTTCTTTTTTAATATTTTTTAAATGACACATTTGTCACAAGACTACTGGCAATTAACAGCAGTATCATTGATGATACAAAAATTAAAAATAATATAGCTATACATGTCATCAAATTAAAGTAATGCATTTGAAGAAAATGCATTCTTATGTAAAGTAAGTTTCTTTCAATCAGTTATTGATTTTAAACTAATACTCTGCTGGTAAAAATTTGACTTCTGTATGCAGTGTTCATTGTAACTAAGAAATTGGCTTATTTTTATGAAATCAAAAATTTAAAAGAAAAGTAACTGTTCTGAATATCGATGCAGTCTTCAAAATTATAATATGACAAGTAAAAAATAATATGGCATCAAAGTAAATAATAAAACTAAGTAAGATAATATCCAAAAATCTTTTTGTGCTTTATTTGATACAGCTTTTCTGGAGAAAGTAAAATCTAAACTCATTATTTTACTTTCCACAAACTTCAAAATACTACAACACTTTAAGCAACAGTTTTATCATCATCATCATTTATATTTTAAACATAAAGAAATTCATCTCTAAGCACTTGAGTTTAAAAATACTGAAAGTCACTTTGCTGCTAACTTGCTGTTATCATGGATGATTACGTTAAATATTTGTGTATTAGTTTACCCATTTATGAAATTAGAACTGCAGGAAGCATATTCTTCACTAGTTTTCACTCTTTTGAGATGCTTCAGAGAGAGCAAGATAGAAACTCACAGCAATACCATGAGAAAGTGGGTTGGAGGGAATTTAACTTACTCCAAAAAAAAACAAATTTAAATAAATATGCAGCCTAAGTAAAGACAACAAACCAGCCTCAATCCACAGCATACCTGCAAAAGGTTGTTGCCCTAGATCTGTACCAGAGAGAAATTCTCAAGCTACCACAAAAAAACTCACCATCTCATTATTTGAAAGG